>NC_043705.1:126983985-127015591 GCF_006229205.1 Suricata suricatta | reverse complement strand
AGCAGTGGCAGAATCTAACAGACCTAAGCACCATTCAGAGATAAACCCTGCACTAAGAAGAAACTGCTAAAAGTGAAATCCTTGAGCAATACAGGGATAATAGATATAATGCAAAGTTGAGATTCAGATAAAAGTAGGTAGATCTCAGAAAACAAGAAACCTTAAATTTGTGACTTTGTGAACCCAAAAGAATAAGAAGATTTAAAAAATTCATCATTCAGGGAAATATGAATGCTGGCTCTTTAATTATATTAAATATTTGAAAGAATAACCTACATGTTCAAGCAGGCGACATAAAACTATCTTTAGTATATATTCCAAAATATTTAGAAGAAATAGGATGTTAGAATCTGCTTCAACATAATCTAGGGCTAAAATGGGGAGAATAAGAATTGGCTTCGGAGGGGATATGCATAAAGAAAGTTTGGCCATGACTTAGTAACTTTTAGGTACCGGAACTTTCATTATACTGTTTTTTCCATTATATGTTTAAACCTCCCCCATAAAAAAAGTTTAAAGATAAAGAAAAAATGGAAAATCCTACCTCACTAGCTGCACTATGATAGCCAGTTTGTAAACTATACATTTAATCTTCATTTGCATCATCTTTAGCTCTCATTTCTAATTGTTTAATTATGAACAAGGATCTTCCAAGATATTTTTAAAACAGTGCACATCTTTATTTGAACTGTGTAATTAAGTCAATAGAACTTGTTCTATTATCTATGGAAGACCTTTTCATATTTTCATTACAATATCTCCTTTTCCTAAAAGCAATTTGGTGCTGATTACCTCGTTTCTATTAAATCAGGTGTCTCTATGATAAAACCAAAATGACATGACAGTGCTCAAGCACAGAGTGAATAATAAAAGGGTGAGACCTTCCCACAGAAAAACAATTTTAATCAATTTAAAGCCCTCAGATTAAAAATAGAATTTTGTCTACAGGATGTCAAAACAAATAATCCAGACAATTCTAGCTGATCTCTTCTTTGAGACATCAAACTCACATATGGATGACAGGCATATTTTTCTTTTTGTTTCTGGTGTTCCATCAGTATATAGACACATCACATGAGGAAAACATTCTCAAGTGTTGATCCATGCACAAGAGGGACTATCAATCACCTGACATGACATACAGGTATTTGTAGGTGTGGGTTATTTTTATAGAGGGGGTCAAAATTTTTCTAAGATGTACATCAAATCAATAAGAAGATATGTTATATTCTTGATTCTTTAGACAACACATTTTAAGTTAAGAATTAAATTTGGTCTTCAGGAGCACCTGGCTGCTTCAGTCAGTTAAGTGTCTGACTCTTGATTTTGGCTCCTGTCATGATCTCATGGTTCATGAGGTTTGAGCCTCACAGCCGCCTCTGCACTGATAGCATGGAGCCTGCTTGGGATTGTGTCCCCTTTTTCCTTTGACATTCCATCACTTGCTCTCTGTATCTTTCTCAAAATAAATAAAAATAAACTTTAACAAAGTTAAAAAATAATAACTAATTAAATAAATTTGATCTTAATATAGCAAATTTGCTTCAACATCGAAACCAGTGTTCTTTCTAAACTGTAAATTATTACAGATAGTGGTAGTGAGTGCCTTACCTTGAGCAATTTCTTCCATAATTAAACTTAAATAAAGGAATATATGTTTATAGAGATATGATGTAGAGAATGAAAAAACAAGCAACAGACTGGGAGAAAAATCTTTGCAAAATATGATTCAGGACAGATATCTAAAATACACAGATAATTTTTAAAATTCAACATTAAGAAAACAACCCAATTTAGGAAACTGGAGAAGAGATCTGGAAAGATACCTTGTTAAATATGACATTCAGAAGGCAAATACATATAGGAAAAGATCTCAACATAGTTTATCATTAGAGAGTTGCAAATTAAAACAAGATACTGGTGCACCCTTATCAGAATAACTAAAATTCACAACACAACACCAAATGTTGTTGAGTTTGTGGAGCAACAGGAACTCTCTCCTTCCTTGCTGGTAGGGATGTAAAGGAGTGCAGCCAGATTGAAAAGAAACTTTGGCACTTCCCTACAAAGTCTAACTTCCTGTTACTGTATGACCCAGCCATTGAACTCTTTGGTATTTACTACACAAAGGTATTGAAAATGAAGAACAAAAGCCTGCATGTTTTATAGCAGCCTTATTCATAAATGCCAAAGCTTCGAAACAATCAAAATATACTTCAATAGGTGAACAAACTGTGGTATAGTCATATAATGGAATATTATTCAAAGATAACCAAAAAAATCAACTTTTGAGCCACAAAACAACCAGGAGGGACCTTAGATGCATATTTCTCAGAGAAAGTAATCAATTTGAAAAGTCTCCATATTGTATGATTCCAATTATATGGCTTTCTGAAAAAGGCAAAACCATGAAGGCAGTAAAAAGATCAACAGTTTTAGGGGCTGGGTAGGTGGTGGTGCCACCCTGGTGCCTAGGGATTTTTTAGGGTAATGAGGATACTATTCTATTGGACACGATATGGTGGATACATGTCATTTTATATTATACATTTGTCAAAACTCATAGGGAGCACAACAAAAAAGAGTAAAGTCTAATGTAAATTATGAACGTTACTTAATAATAATGTATCAATATTGGCTCATTTATTGTAATAAATATATAACACTAATGCAAGGTGTTAATAATACAGGAAACTGTGGGAGGTAGGTAGTAAGGTATGAGAACTCTGAACTTTCCATCACCTAAACCTAAAATTACTCTAAAAAACAAAATGTATTGATTGTAAACAAAAGTACTGAGAAATATTCATTAACCCAAAGGTATAGGGTGTCTGGGATGGAGGGGTACTGACTTGTCTTGTCTTTGTGTGATAAAACCATTTAAAGCCACACAATTCTTGTACTGTTACAAATTGACTTCTTAACAAATAGCTCTAGATTTTAACTTAAAATGGAAATGTTTTTATTTATGTCAAATGGGATGCATAATAATGTAAACTGAACATTACTAACACTTGCAATTGACTTACTACATTAATGAAGGTATTTTGAAGGTGAACAAAATTAACTCAAGGAAGTGAAATATTACTTTAAATGGTTCTAGGAGATAAAATCCTTAATTTACTTTTTTTTTCATGAAAAACATCAATCAAATGTGGTATAAAAGGGAATTTTGTTATATCAAAGTTGTTTAAAAAAATCAAAAGAACACTATGTTTTAATATGTTTGTCCTGTGACCAAATCCTCAAATGTTTCTTTTATACGGCCATTGTTAATTATGGCTTTCAATGTAGCTTTATCATTGTTGAATAATAATTTAGATTTGCATTATGTGAAATGTGTTGTCAATGAGATCAAGTACAGAAATTCAAAGACTATCTTGATCTGGAGATATTGGAAAATTATAGGTGACATCTCCCACAAAATTTTAAAGAAAACTTTCCTTGGATATTAACTGAGAAACAAAAAACTGCAAAACATTTTTTTCCAAAAAGGTACACTCTCAAATCATACTATGTAGAATATGAAAACCTTTTCCAAGTGTTTAATGCCCATACTAATATTTCAATAACATCTTAATCTCTAAAAATGAGTTAAGCATGGATAGCTATATTACACCAATTCTCAATTTTAATTAATATTTAACTAAAGAAGTTCAGGACAGGACCCTCTTTCCCCAGAATATGCCATTTTGGCATGTGAATTAGTTTGAGCTGAAGGCACTTGAAACCCAGTTGGCTCAAGAGAAAATTTTGTCCTTCCCTTAATTATACAGAAGAATCTAAATTGGGGGTCTTTCCCAGAATAAGAGTTACTAACAGAGGTAACTGTTATTTCATGACCCATCTGTAATGGCAGAGCAAACTCTCATGTCAACCTGCTTCTGAGTCTGGCTAGAAGGGCCTTTGGAGGGCCATGAATTAGTGCTCTGCTCTCTGACACAGCCTACAATTTCGTCACACATATTGTGGAGTTTCTGAGCATTTTGTAGATTGTTTTCTATTACACAGATGAACAAAAGATACGGTAAAGATTTACACCTGAGATTAACTAGTATTGCTACATGTCGGTAAAAAGGTTATACAAGTATAATAAAGCCATAAATTACTTAATTTTCTTTCATTGAGAGTATACATTGTCTTCAGTTTCTATTTAATTTCTTTGTGGCAGCTCCATATTGTAAAAGTCCAGAAAGTAGGGACCATGTCTGTATAAATTACTTTGTGTGACATCATATGAAATACTGTGCACATGGGCATATATTTAAATTTTATTGATAGGTAACATTTGATAAAGATATGCACCTTTTTTGTTTTCATCCTTTCTTGCTTGTATCCTTGATATTTCTCCGGTGATAAGAGATATTTATATTAATTCTAAAAAAGTGATTTAAAAAAAAGTGTGGTATAACTTTAGAAATTTATCTATCTGCTGCTTATTTCATAAAAAATAAAAAACTGTTTCTTGTTTAAATATCCCCAGTGAGGACACCTGGGTGGCGCAGTCAGTTAACTGTCGCACTTTGGCTCAGACATGACCTCACAGCTTGTGAGTCCGAGTCCCACATCTGGCTCTTTCCTGTCAGCACAGGGCCTGCTTCAGATCCTGTCTCCCTCTCTCTCTGTTTCTCTCCCATGCTTTCTTTCTTTCTCAAAAATAAATAAAAAATTTTAAAAACTATAATAAAATAAAATAAAATATCCCCAAATACATTATTTTATACAAGATATGGCAATATTGGCTGAAATTATTTCAATGCAAAGAGTTAAGCTCTTAAAATATTTTAAGATACATCCTGAGTTTCAGATAATTAGCCTTAGACTAACTCATGCACACACTTAGAAAAATAACCGTTATATTGTAAAAATACTATTTTCAATAGTCAAAATCAAATAGTAATAATTAGTTTTTATACAAAAGCCAATTGGTGTGAAATAAGTTTCCATATTCCATTACCCAAGAATAATTCATTCTATAGTACTTTGATGTATTTTTTCATTTTTTCAACAAATATATATTGAGTATCTAGTATATTCCAGTCACTTTGGGAAAAATGAGAGAAAATAATGAGTAATAGAGAATTTTTCCAGACCATCAAGTCTTCCAGGAAATCAAGAAAATCACATTTCTATTAAAATACTGTGGAGAATTTATGAAAAGAGGCAATTAACCTTTTCTTAGTAAGAGTTGAGAAATTTGGTAAGCTGACACTTGAAGGATAAACTGAAGTTGCTAAGAAAAGATAGTGTGTATGTGTGTTTAGTGTTTGTGTCTGTGTGTATGTGCGGGTGCACATGCAAAAGAAGGATAGAAAAATTCAAAGCTGAAAAGTAGCATGGATGGAAAATTAGAAACTGATGGGGTTTCAGTTAAAACTGATTTATTTATACCAGAATAAGCCTATTTTATTTCATTTTGGTACTTTCAATTTTGCTTGTAGAGTCAGCTGCTATTTTTGGAAGTGTTTCTCCTTTAAGAAGAATTCCACAGTAGTGAATCATCCCAAATCACACTGAACGACCATTCAAATTTCAAAAAATAGACACAAAAACATTTCTATTACACATATTCTACTGCAATTGACTTTTGTTCTCACCAAGAAATGCCATCTATTTTTTAACTCCCTTGACTTTATGTAGGTTCTGTGATTGCCTAGATCCTTAGGACAAGGCAGAAGTGAGATTGTGCTAGTTTGGGCCTAGCCCTTTTCTAGTCTGGCAGCTTCCACTTCCTGCAGCTATGAACCAGCTGTCATGTATGAAGCCCAACTACCCTGTGATTACCATATCATGAGGAGCCCAAGTCATGGGGAAAAGCCCTGGAATATGGAAGTTCATGTGGAACTTTAGAGAGAGAGACTGAAAATTATGAGTGTACAGCTATTCTAAAAACTAACTAGTCATGGGTGCCTGGGTGCTTCAGTTAGATAAGCATCTGACTTCAGCTCAGGTCATGATCTCATGATTTGGGATTTGGAGCCCCACATCAGGCTCTGTGCTATCAGCTGGATCCTGCTTTGGATTCTGTGTCTCCCTCTCTCTCTGAACCTCCCCTGCTCATGCTTTGCCTCTCTTTCAAAAATAAATAAACGTTAAAATATTAAAATTAAGAAAAAAAAAGTAAAGAAAACTCTGGGAAAAAAAAAAAACAACCTAACTAGTCAGGCCAGGCTACCCCAGCTAGAAACAATGTTGACCAAGGTCTACCATCTTGGCCAAACTTTTTTCACATTCCTGATACACAGAATTGTGTAGGAAAATGTTTGTTTTAAGCCACTATGTTTTGAAATGATTTCTTACACAAGAGTAAAGAAAGCAAACTCCTTACAACTTAAAGAAACACGATGGAATCCACGACCTGGCTATAGCTATTCAATAGCAATGTTGTTAAACTATTTGAATAATAATAATGATAATACAAGTTATTGTAGGCTGCATTCTACAACCCCAACATTCACATGTTGACAGCCCTGACTTTTACTTCTTTACTTTTAAATACTTTAAAAGAAGTATTTAAGGTTGAATGAAATCTTATGAGTGGGCCTTAATCTGCATGACTATATTTGGAGATACAGCTTTCAAGGAGATGATTAAATTAAATGGAAGCCCTTGGGTGGGTTCTGATCCAATGTGACTGGTGTCTTTGTAAAATAGAGCTAGAGATACCAGGGATATGTGCAGGAAAAAAGGCCATGTGACCACACGGGGAGAGGCAGCGATTTACAAGGCCAGGAGAGAAGCCTCAGCAGAGTAGAACTTGCACACATCTTGGTCTTGGACTTCTAACTTCCAGAACTGCACGAAAATACATTTCTGTTATTTGAACCACTTAGTCTGTGGTGTTTTGTCACGAAAGCCCTCACCTAATACATTCTCGTCTTGTGCCCAAACTGGTGCAAAGCAATTAACAATCCATTTCATCAATTTCTTATGGTAGATCTACAGGGAAGGATCGTTGATATTGCATAAGAAATATGTCTCAGCTATGCATTATTTCAGAAGGGAGGTGCTAATATGATAAATTAAGGAGTATCAAAGTCTACACAAATTCATATATGCAATATAAATTATAGCTAAAGCTATTTCCATGGAAAGAGGTTGTCTGTAAAATCTTTTAGAGTTTTTCCTTCTGGCTTCCTCCCAATTATTTCCTAAAGCGCTAGATATACCCGAGGGGGTGCATTCAACCTCAAATGTCCATGGAATTTTGCCTTTTCAGCTCTAAAGTAAAAATGATGACTATTTGATATTTTTGGGGAGTTTTTTTCCTGATAAAAATACACTTTTGCTTATTTACCAAACATTTTTTTTTTGACCGTGTCTATGTTCTTAGGTTTTGAACATATACTTTGTAAGCAGATATAGAAAATCCTTCTGGACTGAGGAAAAGAATGAATACCACCTACTTCTTGCCCTAAGGGAGCACACAATGGAGTAGTGAATACAGACTCAAAGAGCATACAAGGACTATAATATAAAGAAAAATCTATGTAAATCATAGATGCTTTTAGCTGGAAAGTGATTTAAATCATCTATTCTAATAAAGTTTTTATAGCCAAAGGGAATTGGCACGGCTATCCTATCCAAATGTTCTCTGATTTATTGCTGTCAGCCTGGAGGAACACTCCGAGGCAATTAGCTGGGCCTTTCAGAGACGTGTACCTCCAGGGGCCACTTTCTCAAAAGTGGTTACCCTTTCTTTCTGTTCTATGAAGATTTCATGAATTTATAAAGGAGTATGGTTAGATAAGAGATTAAGGATATGATGTCTTTTGTTGATGTCTATATATTTTTCTGCCCAAGAATATCCTTCAGTAGTCTTTTTGAAAATGGATCTTATTCCTCCACTGTTCAAATGTATCGTGGGATTCTATGGACTGCAAATGGAAAACCACGTTTAACTATTCCCGTGGATCATTGCGACTTGGCTTCAGCACAAAATTCCAGTTCCCGACTATGTCCTCCACTTCCCTGTGCCAGAACCATTTCAACTCTCTCTCATTAAATCAACTTTGTTTCTACATCTAGAACTCCTCCCTTTCCCGCAAACTATGCTGCATCTATGACCACTCCTTTTTCCCTTCCGTTTCAAAATATTCTTTGAAAAAATATTGGCCTACAGTTATTCCCTGTCTTTTACATTTGCAAATGTTCTAAGGAATGTCATTCTGTAGGATGAAAATATAATTTTTTTTCTATTTTCAAACACAGATCTTTCTTAGACATGCATTCCTAGCTGTTTGAATCCACTAAGACATTCCTACAAATCTTTGCCTGCCCTTTATTCAAATCCGACTGCTCAACTCACTTGAATCTAATTACCACTAACATGTCTCTCTGTTCACTAGTCACTTCCTGTTTATTAAGATTGAATGGCTCACTTAGTTTTCATCTTACTGGATCTAGGAAGCATTGCACACTACTGATAATTTATTTTAAGAAAGTTTTTATAAATTTTTTTCTCTATTTGCTCTCCTACCATATCTCCTGCATTTCAGTCCTCTCTGACTGCTGCCTTAGTTTTTTATCTTTTTAATGTTTTTATTAAAGTTTTTATTTATTTTTGAAACACAGAGAGAGAAAGCATGAGTAGGGGAGGGTCAGAGAGAGAGGGAGACACAGAATCCGAAGCAGGCTCCAGGCTCTGAGCTAGCTGTCAGCATAGAGCCTGACTCGGGTCAAACCCACGAACCATGAGATCATGACCTGAGCCGAAGCCGGACGCTTAACTGACTGAGTTACTCAGGAGCCCCGATTTTATTTTATTTTATTTTATTTTATTTTATTTTATTTTATTTTATTTTATTTTATTTTATTTTATTTATTTTATTTTACTTCATTTTATTTTATTTTATTTTACTTCATTTTATTTTTATGGCCACTATTCCTCTGCCTACATATTTGCAAAAAAATGTGGAATAGAAGCAATCAGTGCCTTTTTTGCAAGTTGTGGTGGAATGCCAGAGATGAAAGTGGAACTATTTCCCCATAGGGAAATGTCAAGAATACTTAACATAACACATGCAATTCTGCCTGATACTGTCCCACAGCCTGCATTTCCCCATATCTATATAATCCTCAAGGTTCTGGGGCACCTAGGTGGCTTAGTTGCTTAAGCATCTGACTTCGGCTCAGGTCATGATCCTGTGATTCACGGGTTCCAGTCCCACATAGGGCTCTGAGGGGTTCTGTGCTGCCAGCTCAGAGCCTGGAGCCAGCCATGTGGATTCTGTGGGTGTGTCTCTCTTTCTGCTCCTCCCCTGCTCATTCTCTCTCTCTCTCTCTGTCTCTCAAAAATAAATAAAACATTTTTAAAAATTAAAAAAATAATACTCTAGGTTGTATTATTAAGTTTTTGTATTTATTTTGAGAAAGAGAAAGAGAATGAGCGGGGGAAGAGTAGAGAGAGAAAAAGAGAATCCCAAGCAGACTCTGTGCTGTTAGCATAGTGCCAGATGCAGGGCAGGACCCCATGGACAGTGAGATCATGATCTGAGCTGAAATCACAAGTCAGATTACATAACCCACCGGTTCACCCAGGCACCCCAGAACCTGGAGTCGTAGGCTCCCCTGTGTTCTGTTATTATTAACATCCTCAATTAAGGTTTATTACAAGCATCTTAATATTTATTTCTTTTCTAATTAGGTTTTCTTTTTTTTTTTTTCTTTTTTTGGATAACAGTGGGGTTCATGGAATTCAGAGCTAACAGCCAAAAAGAATTTTTGAAAACATCTTTTTCCACTACTTAGGAATTCTTTCTTCATCTTTTAATCATAGCCTAGCATGTTGGTTTTCTAGATAACGCTTTTGACTATTGCCCTTCCGTAGAATCTGTGACTCTACTGACCTCGCAAGTTACACCTCCTCTCTTATGCTTATCAGTTTCTCCTTAGCTACTAGAACGATCCAGTGTCATAAACATGTGCCCTGGCAATTTCATCTTAAATCAACAAAAAACAGTGACAATAACAACAGTAACACTAACCACTGAAACAACAAAATCCCATTACTCTCTGGGTACCACAAGCCTCCCTTATTACTCTATTATTTTGTTGTGTCTTTTCATAGTAAAACTTTTATAAAGATCTGTTCACTCTTGGCAGTTACTGGTCTCAAATCCCTTTATATCCTTTCCAAAAATGACTTTCATCCCTACCCTTCCAAAGATACCGCGCTTTTTTTCCCCAGATAATCCAAAGCACTTTTATTAATAGATGCAACAAACATACAATTATTCTATCAAATTGCCATTAAAATTTGCGAACACTTACTATTAATTTCTGTACCTAGCTAATTGTTTCTTTATGTACCTCATCTAGCAAGCAGTTTCTGGTCCAGCATCAGTTTGTAGATTCTTCTTTGCTTCTGGCAGTCAAGGTCTCTGTCCTCTAGGCCTAAGGGTAGTATCAGCTCTGCTTGCTCTTAGCCCTGGATTCACAGTATCTGTCCCACTCACATATTCCTAATTAGTCCCATTGTGAATAAGGAACCTGCCACACATTACCTTAGTTTGAGTAGGCCATTTCTTTCCTATTGTGACTGTGAACTTGGGAAACAAAGACACTGCTCTTATAAAGATTGATAGAACTCTAGCAGGTTCCAAGTCCAAAATACAGTACTAAATGTGCATTTCGAGGCACCTGGGTGGCTCAGTTGGTTATGTGTTCAGCTTTGGCACAGGTCATGATCTCGATTTTCGTGGGTTCGAGCCCCACATCGGGCTCTATGTTGACAGCTAGCTCAGAGTCTGGAGCCTGCTTCGGATTCTGTGTCTCCCTCTCTCTCTGACCCTCCCCTCCTTAAGCTGTCTTTCTCTGTCTCTCAAAAATAAATAAAAATCATAAAAAATAAATAAATCTGCATTTTCTTGAGCCTCCTTGATGTGAGGCAAGCCGAAGGCCAAGCACAAGCTAGTATTACCCTCCCCCCAACACCCCTGAGATATGTGTGACAATCCTCAGGTACTCCTGGCTCCCCAAGGACAAAGGAAAGGACAAAAAGCAAAAAGTTAAACTGGTAGAATCTCCATCAATATACAAATATCTTGGTAAATTACCAAAAAAAGGCAATCTTATCAAAGCCTAATCTCCAGAAACCTATAGACACAAGTTTCCTGGAGTCCCAACATACATCACCCTTTCATAGTGATATGGAGAACAAAGGCAAGAAAGAAATGGCAGGTAAGATTAAGTTCCTTATAACCTGCAGCCCATTGAAAAATACTTAAGGCAGGCAAAATAAAATGTTTTTCCTTACTGTCTTAATGTTAATGCTTTGCCAGAGAGAAACACAACCTTAGTTGGACAATAGCTAGGTCTTCAGTAACCTGTGAGTCTTTAGCATACGGAAGTGTCTTTGGAAACTTCCCCTTTGACTATTCTTCCTCCAAGTCCATAGTGTATAACCAGTCATTCTACACAACCTCAGTGCAGCTCTTCCTGCCACAGGTCCTGCTTTATTCAGTCACCTTTTTGCACCAAGGACATTTTCAAGAATTAGTTTTTGACCATTGGTTCTAGACCCCACAAACGCCCACCATCACCTCAAAACTTTGTCACTTTGTTCATTGGTTCCTTTATCATTCTCCTCAAAGAGACTCTGCAATGGTTTCCTAGTTTTCCTCTAGCTCAATGGCTACACCCTATCAGTCTACTCCTATGAGCGTCTCCTTCCTTATGTGTCTACTAAACACTGGATCCCTTGGGGCTTCATCCCAGGCCTTTTTCTCTACCAATGATTGCATATGTTCTCAAACTAAGAAGACATGCGTATGGTGTTAATTCCTAAATTATACATCTCCATTCTAGATCACAACCAAGTTTCAAACAAATATCTAATTTACTGTATACAGCTGCTCAGAAGTCTAAAGCCATCTTGAATTTCACATGTTCAATATAGAATTTTGATGAGTTCTTCCAAATCTATCTCTGTCCCCACCCCCTCCAGTTTAATTAACCAGCCACATCATACCAAAAGTTAGGAGCCATTTTGTTCATCCATCTTGCTCATTACATTATATTCTTTATAATGCTCATTATATTCAGTCCTCAACAAATACTAAAAGGTCTTCACCCAAAATGTGCTTGTCATTCCATCTCTCTCAATCACTGCCACTGTAATCAAGCAATTATTAGTTATTTATTTTTCTGCTTGTTTAAATGTCTGTTTATTTATTTATTTTTGAGGGAGAGTGAAAGCATGAGTGGGGGAGCCTCAGAGAGAGAGAGGAAGACACAGATCCAAAGCACGCTCCAGACTCTGAGCTGGAGTCAGGGCGGAACCAGTCCGAGGCTGGAACCCATGACATACTGTGAGATCATGACCCGAGCCAAACTTAGATGCTTAACTGAGCCACCCACGGCCCTAATCACTTCTAATATCATCTTTCTTCTCTCCATTTATTGCTATCAATCCATTGCCCACATAGGAAGCCAGAAAAAAAATTAAATATAACTGAGGTAATTTAATCCCTCATTTTAAAATCATTAGATGGTTTCACATTGTACTAAGAATAAATTTACCTATCATCATATTTCACCTTAAACTATAGGGCAATTTTTAATTTTGCATCTGACTATATCCTCAACTTAATCTAATGCCAGGATACTTTCAGTTTACTAACTCTGGACCAATAGTCTGTTTCTGTTACCTGAGCTTGTCTTCCTTCATCCTTTCACCTCCTGCTTAGAAATAAATGCTATTCATGGGGTTTTGGAGTGGTGGGGTTCTGGAGCCGATGGCCAAGAGAGACTTTAGATGTCTTTAGTGCAAAAGGTGACTTTATTAAGGCACAGGAACAGGACCCATGGGTAGAAAAAGCTGCGCTGGGGTTGTGAGGAGTGACTGGTTACATACCGTGGTGTTCTCACAGGTAAACGTGAAAGGGAGGCCTCCAGATGCACTTTCATATGTTAAAGAGGAGTCCAGAGGGGCCTGGGGCCTTGCTATTGTCAAGCTAACGTTGTTTTCTCCTCTAGTAAGGCATTACCATTAGGACAGTAGGGAGTTCTTGGAGAAAGTTTATACTCTATATTCCCTCAAGTATCTGTCAATGATACAGATTATAAAGATATTTAATTTTACCTGCCATTTCCTTTTTGCCTTTGTTCACCACATCACCAGAAAACTGAGTCTATAGGTTCATGGAGATTAAGCTATTGATAAGATCGCCTTTTTCTTATAATTTACTATGACATTTGTAAACTAACTGATGGAGACTCACGCCCTGCATGATTATGATCTCTATTAGTTAGTCACCTGTCTTCTTCCCTTTCCATTGTTCCTGGGCAGACAGTAGTGCCTGAGGAATGTCACACATACCCCACCTGGAAAGGGAAGAGGGTTGTTTTCCGGGGTGATAGCTTGCCTTTTTCTCCCTCCTCATTATGACTGGACCTGTAACAAACATCTGGTGCCCAGAAAGCGAAAAGCGTGCTGGTGAAAAAGGCCCATGAGGTGAGATTGCAGAGCTGAGAAGAAAACAAGCGTGGCACTTGGTGGCGTGTCGGTCCTGGACTTCCGGTCACTGGGTCTGCCATATTAGGAAGCCGTTAGCACCTATACATTTGGACCAATATTATTTGTGACTTCACAGTAAAGTCAATAATAAAACCAGTATACTGTGTTTTAACAGCCTACCACATCTTTAATGGGTATATCTTCATTAAGATGGTAGGTTTGATGGGAAAAGATAGGGTACAATAGGCAGAGAGGGAAAAGTTAGGACCTGAGGTCTTCCCCCTGGGTGGAGAAGAACACATATATTTCTGGGACAACACTGGGAGACTCTGACCAGATCAGAGGCCATAAGGTTACTCTCTTGGCCATAAGGTTTCTCTTAAAATGTGAGAGAAACTACCTACTTCCCTCTCAGTTTCCCCGCAAGAATTTGACAGTCAAAATACCTAACTAAAATAAGTAAACCATGAAACTGATGTTCCACAAGGGACAATATGACCATAGTCTGACTCCTCATACAATGGACTCAAAGCCAATCAAGAATGAACAACCCAGGACTCAGATTTATCCTACCGATAAAGGTAGGAGCTGAGAAGCAGCAAGGGAGAAGGAAAGGGGGGCATCCACCAAGACTCAGAACAGTATAAAACGAAGACCCTTACCTACTTTCACAGGTATTCACTTTAAAATGCCCCCTCTCTGCAAAGAGAGCTTTCATACTATTCTTACTTTTTAATCTTACACTATAAAAAGCTTTTGCCTGGTGCTCATTCTGTGTCCACCTATTCATTCTTCAAAGTAGCAAGACAATGAATCTGGATTTTGAGTTAAAAAAATAAATCCTGCAAAAAAGGTATTATCTTACATGCTTTCCTAAAATTAATACAGTTTTTCTGCTTTTTTGTTTTTGGTAAGTTTTAGCATGCTATGAGACCAGCTATGAGACCAGGAAGCAAAAGAGTATGGGATTTCAGTACATGTCCTAACCCTAGAAAGCCCTAGTGAAGTCTTTCCCCACACAGAGTAGGACTTCGTTATGTAGAACTATTTTTAAATATTTTATAAAGTTCTTCCCTTTCATGAACCAGACCCACAATGTCTTTCTTGACTTTAAAGTGAGAATGTGGCAAGGTAGCTGGAGATAAAACTCATGAAGATGCTTCCCTACTCACCCACAAGACTCAGGCTTTGAGGAGTTTCTCTTGTTGTTAGTGAATATTCAGCCAGGACAATTTCACAACATTTCTATTTAACTGTAGATTACACTTTATGGCTCCAGAAAGTCCTGCTCTAGGTGAATAGACCTGTGTTGTGAATCTTGCTATTCATCTCTCTCCCCAGATTTCAGCATCACTGTCTGTCCTGCATCTTCAGTTCTTTCATGGGTCCTTTTTAAAATTATTATTATTATTGTTGTTGCTATTGTTTCTTTGTTTAGAATGGAAATGATAACTTCCATTCTCCTTACATGTTGGAACTTAATCTGGAAGCCCAGAACACTACTTTTAATATTCCTGCCCTGAAGAGCACATTTTAGTCATATTTTATTAGAACTATGAACATGGCTGTAACAAAACAAAACAAAACAAAAAAAGATGGATCTGGAGAATATAGTCTTTCACTGAACAAATACTTCCAAGTGATAAATCTGAAGAGGAACCACACATTTTGGTGGTCAAATAGGCCTCTCAGTTACAGAGCATATGAAGAAGAAAGAAAAAAATCAACATTCAAAAAGTACTCTGTGAATATCAGATGTTATACTAGATATCTTATAATTGATCTCATTTACTCCCCTTATTATTATGAGAGGTAATATTTTTGTTCTCCTGTAAGAGACTGGAGCATGGAAATTGGTCAAATGCCCAAGAACATATATAGCTCAGATAATAAGCAATCTAAATTTTAACCAAAGTCCACATAATTCCCCAGACTATGTGGTTTTGTTAGAAGATTGATATTAGTAGTTTTATAACAATTTTAATTTAACTGTTACCTTTATAAAACTGAGAATAATTAGTCATCTATATTTTAAGATCTAATAAAAGAACACTGTAACCTTCTTTAGTCAAGCTGATTCTGAGATACTTGACTTTGTTTCTGTATAAAGCATAGAACATATTCAATCTCGATTTTCCTAACCATGATCATATTTGCTAGATCACAGTAGTTGCTATAAGAGTCTGCAGCCTCAAGCTGCCCTATCACCAGTCCAGAGTCTTTTTCTTTATGTTACATTTCCCTCCACTTTGGCGAATATGGTTTTCTGAAAGCAGTGTTTCTTGGTTTTCGTGTAGGGGAAAGTTACTATGATAACAACTTACCTCTTATTTGTTTCTGTTCTTGTGTGGTTGTAGCCTTTTCTTTTCCAAAGACACCCTTCCTGTCCGTAATCTATTTTTTGACTTAGTTTTTATTTTTGTGCCTTCTTTTAATATAAATTATAAAAATAAAGACATTTCTTCCTTTCGCCTTGTGTCTATTGTAAAGACCCTGACACATTTTAAGAACTTAAGGAATATCTGTTAAATAAATGAATAAATTAGTGATACCAGATCATATTGAATATGTTAACACACATTTAATAAATTAATATAAAATTGTTAATATAAAATCCTGACTTTTCTTCCTGTGTTATAACTAGATTCATTCACTGAAATTAGATACATGAAATATTACTATTCAGGATTAATGATTAATGATTAAGTCTGTCTCAATTCAATGTAATACTTATTAAGGTAAGTTAAAAAATATGAATATGGGACTATTACTGGAAATCAAACACATTGAGTTGTCAAAGATTTGAACATGACAATAAGTATGCATTCTTCTTTCAACTTGTTGGTGGATTTCCTTACCTAAAATATAGTATTGCATAATTGTTTCATTCCATGTTATACACACATTATATATTACACATGTAATATATGTATTATGTATATATAGCTGTATAGCCACTAAAGGTAAGTAATGTATTTTAATGCAAATCACTCTGATTTACTGGCAACTAATGGACAACTTCTTAGATTAATAGGGCTATAAATGTTTGTAAACATTGAATTCCACTAGCACATCTCCTTGGGGAGCTGTTTCTTGTTAATGAGCTTTATATTTTTGAATCTGCAATACCCTGAAGAGACACAAAGCAGTAATGCCATCATCGGAGCATAATGTGAAGCAGTTCATTCAGATAACTTAGTGTGAGGGACCTTTTCTATATATGCGATGCTGGATAAAGCAAATGACATAAATTAACTCAGAGCAAAGCACAGATTATACTGGATCACATAAGTGCAATAATATAATAAAATTGAGTTATTGTAACATTATCATGCATTAGAATGCATTTACATATGCAAGTGCTATATAGAAAGGCAGTGGATTTGGATTCCAATGATCTGTTCTGGCCTCTACTTTTCTAGCTACTAAATCTGCGGTTTCTAAGAGAACCAGTTTTCTTACCAACAAAATATCCATAATATATGACCATTATTTAATTCTCTTATTTTGAATAATATTTTGAATGGAAGTATTTCACATATAGTAATAAATAGAAATTTTTGAAGATGTGGAATACAATTAGAAAATCAGAGTGCCACATACACGACTGTAACATGCTTCAAATGTGAAAGTTAAAATGATGCAGTCAATGAGGTTTTCAACAAAAATTTATAGAAAGGAAAAAGAATTAAGGATAGAACTCGAAAACATTCCTCTAGTCTACCCCTCTCTTGACATGCAACATCAGTGAAAACATAAAACAGACGCCATAAAGATTGATGGACAGTAGAATCAAAAGAGTAAAAGTATATCAAATCAATAAAAACATTCTAAGGTCCATTTAAAAATTAAATCCTAGTTGGTTTCAATGATCTGGATTGTATGATTATGATCATTAACAATTCAATATCTCCAATCTTTTAAATAACTATAGCAGAAAATATAGGCAGTGACCCTAAAGAACTAAAAACAATTTTTTATTTTAAATGTTTTATTTCATATATCTTTTATTACTATCAATCTCCAATTATTTTTAGAAATGCTAAAGAATGAATGAGTAAAAACAATACAAATACACATTTAATTATTAAGATGCATAAGTATGCTTTATATACATTGAAATTTCATAGATTATTCTTTTTGCCATAAACTAATAACTAATATGCATGAATGCTTAATTTAGGCTATATATTTTAAAGGATAGTCTATATATATATAACTTAAGGTTTATAAAATATTTAAAATTAGTATTATTATCCCAAGTTTAGTTTTTAAATGTTTATTCATTTATTTTGAGGTAGAGAGAGAGAGAGAGAGAGAGAGAATGGGGGGGAGGGGCAAAGACAGAGGGAACAGAGGATCTGAAGCAGGCTCTGTGCTGACAGTAGCTAGTCAGATGCTGGGCTTGAACTCACTGACTCTGAGATTATGATCTGGGCCGAAGTCAGATGCTTAACCAACTGAGTCACCCGGGTGCCCCTATTATCCCAACTTTATAGATGGCTGACATAAGATTATAAAGGCTAGATGACTTATAAATGATCACATGGTCAATAATTTAGATAATTGGACTTTGAATTCAGGCACTTTGACCTCAGAGACAGTATACTTTGTCTTTAAAACATAAACTCTCATATTTACAGTCTTTCATGGAGATACTACAGTAATAATTGTTACCTACATACATATATACTAGTCTAGAAAAAAATCCATGTCTAGATGAAAAAGTCAAAATATTTTTGTCAGAATCTAATAACTGAATGCAATATATAAACTTTGGTTCTCTTACTCTTTCTCCCTCAACTCTGACAGATGAGAAGTAAAAAAGGTAATACATTTTGAATAATAATCAGGGAAAGGAGGAAAAAATGTGAACAATTCAGAGTCAAGACTGCACGTGGTGCTCTATCACAATCAAATGTTCATTTGATTATTTTCTTCCTTTACATTTTTATAGTACTGAGCCTAAAAATTCATATGTAGCAGTGAATGTTTTCATTCATGCCAGAATGAAATAGGGTATCACTAGTTGTTCAATTATGACTCATATTTTTTTCCTATTGTTTTCTTTTATACATTAGATTATTGTTTGACATTAATAAAGCTAAGGATGCAGAGGATGCTAAAGATGGCAGTAGGAAAATATTGGTAGTTATAGTGGCTTCTAGAAAGTACTCCTTTGTATACTACTTTGTATAAGCAATGGTAAGATTATTTGATGCAATTGAATAAATAAAATTAGTATAAATCTTTTTCCTCACGGTACCTAGTGAATTCTTAATCTCCTGTCAGTACCTATCATTTTCAATACCTTACCTGAAACCAGATTGCAAAGGAACCAAGCTGATGTAAGCCACACTCCTGTGTCACAGAGGTCAAAGCAAGGTATAGATTGAAAGTAAGTGAAAAGTGGAATTAATCCAATATCTTTGCTCCAGATATTTTCATTTTGCCATGTTTTAACTGAGTACCATACCTTTGTGCACATAAACAAAATATGACTTCCGTGTGTGTTTGTGTGTTTGTATGGGCTTTCTCATTTGGAAGTCATCTTAAATAGGTTTTGAAAAACAGTGAGTAACCTTTAGAATTACAAGGGGAAACAATCCTGGTAATTTTACATTGTAAAGCATATCTAACCTCAACACTCTGCCTACTGATGCAGGATAAGCAGGGACCCTATGCAGCCACATGTAACTTTTGTTTCAGAAAACAGTCGTTGCCAGAAAGAGAACCTGGAGCCATTTTGCCCCCCACTGTTTACACCTCTTACCTTCCTCCATGGAAATTATCAATCTCCTAACTTTAGTGAGAATCATTGCCCTACTTTTTTTCATTGATTTGACAGTGATACATAGACTCAAAAAATGTAGTTAATTTTGGAATAATTATATTAGGCAGAATAATAATCCTCAAAGATGCCCATGTCCTAATCCCTGGAACCTGTGGACGTGTTATATTATATTGCAAAGGGGGAATAAGTTTACAAATGAAATTAAGTTTTCTAAGCAATTAACTTTACTACTGGAAGTAAGTCAGGAGAAATGAGTTGGATAGAATCCTTTCTTTTACCTTTCCTCTAGAACAATTTGTGTGTGTGGCTAGAAACAGAATTTCTCATATATCTAAATTTATTAAGGATTTGTCTGTAGGGGAGCCGGGGTGACTCAGTCAGTTAATCTTTCGACTTTGGCTCAGAGCATGATTTCACGGTTTGTGAGTTCGAGCCCCATGTCAGGCTCTCTGCTGTCAATGCAGAGTCTGCCTTCAGATCCTCTCTCCCTCTTTCTCTCTGCCCCTCCCCTCTCTCTTTCTCTCTCAAAAGTAAACAAACATTAAAAATATTTTAAAAAAGAATTTGACTTTAAAGTGGTTGCAATATTTACCCTTTTGCTAGGTAGTGCATAAAGATTACCTTAGTTTTACATTAGTGAAATTCTTGGAGTTGTCAGCCACTTTAATATGGATTATACATAAGATTCAACCTCCATTTGGAAAGGGCTAGGAAGATGGCAGAGTAAGAAGACCCTAGGTTCACCTCATTCCACAGACGCAACTAGATAATGCTTACATCAGTATAAATAACCCAATAAATGACCTGAAGTCTGGAAGAACAAACTCCATAACTAATCGTAGACAAGAGACCACATTGAAGAGGTAGGAATGGCAAAGATAAGATCAGAAAATAAATGGGCCCCTGAGACTGTCTGCCGGGGAGATCCTGGGGAGAGACTTGGCGGGGATCATAAGGGGAGAGAAATAGATTCCCATACAAGGAGCTTAGATGGGAAATATGAATTCCCAGAACATTTGGCTTTGAAAGTGAGAGGAGCCAAATTTCATGCATTCTTACAACCCATGGGACTTAGAGCCTGGAATTTCAAAAATCAGTGGGTCTGTCTCTGGAAGAGTCCAGAAAAACAAAGCCCAGCCCCTGCCCATAAAAAGAGCATGACAGAGATATGGTGTAGAAGCAGAAGTTTGAAAAATTCTGCAGCATACAGGAGGGAGAGCAGTTTACTCATTTTGGGGCATGTCCTAGAAGGGGAGGTATCACTGCAGCACTTCTCCTGGATCAAAGGAGCTGGAGGGCACCATCTCCTTTCCCCGCCTTTTAGCATAGACACACAGCCAGATTCACTACCTAACCTATTTATAGCAAACCATGATGCCCCTTCAGTGGATCAGACCTTCTCACTCATATTTTCCTCAATCCCAGCATGGTGCGTCCGCTACCTCACAAGACTACCAAAACCTTGAGAACACCACTTCTACTGACCTGCACATTTTGCAGGGTCTTGGTCCACCCAGTGGCAGTGGCAGCAACAGGCCCTATGAAAGCCCAAGGTGTATCTTGTTACAGTTGCACTGCCCTGCTCTGCCCAATTTGTATGCTTTGTAGATACGCCCAGATCATCTGGCGGCAGTAGATCCCACTTAGCAAGCAGACCAGCGCACACCTAGTTAGAACTGTTCACCTGACCCTGACCAAGTACTAAACACCTCCCACAAGAAGCAAAGAGAGCCTCTGCAGATGACTGGATTGAATGAAAAAATAGCCAAGACACAATAGCGAGATGCATGTGACATGCATTGGAGACACCTCTTTAAAACCAGGTTCTGGTGCAAAGAGATACCACACTGTAGGACATTAGTGAGCCTTGTCTCATAAGGCCACTACTTTCAAGAGCAAGAGACATAGTTGACTTTCCTAATAATATGGAAATAGACACAGTTTTAGACAAAATGAGGAGACATATGAATATTTCCAGACTGAAAAACAGGACAAAACCATAGTAAGAGCCCTAAGTGAAATGGATGTAAGTAATATGCCTGATAAAAATTTTAAAGTAATGATCATAAAGATACTCACTGGACTTGAATAAAGAGTGAAAAACATCAATGAAACTTTTTACAAAGAGGTAAAAAAATAACTAATCAGAGATGACGAACACAGTAAATGAAATTTAAAATTCACTAGATGGAATAAACAGCAGGCCAGAAGAAGCAGAGAAATGAATTAGTGACCTGGAAGACAGAGTAATGGAAAGTAATCAAGCTCAATAGGTGAGAGAGAAAAATATATGCAAAATAATATAGATATTGGGAACTCAGCAGCTCCATGAAGTAATTGCATTCTCATTAGAGGACTACCAGAAGACAAAGAGAGAAAAAAGGGTGCAAAAAATTTATTTGAAGAAATAATAGCTGAAAACATCCCTAATCGGGGAAAATAAAAGGTATCCAGGACCAGGAGGCACAAAGATTTCCCAATAAAATTACCCCAAAGAGGTTCACACAAAGACACATGGTAATTAATATGGCAAAAAGGTAATTATATGGATATTATATTATTTTATTTTAAAGTTTAATTTATTCGAGTAATCTCTACCCTGAACATGGGGTTTGAATTTATGACCCAGATATCAAGAGTCACACACTTTTCTGACTAAGCCAGCCAGGTGCCCCATAAAGATAGAATTTTAAAAGCAGTAAAAGAAGAAAGTTACATACAAGGGAAACCCCATAAGGTTATCAGCAGATTTTTCAAGCAAAACCTTTGTAGGCCAGAAGGAAGTGACTTGATATATTCAAAGTACTGAAAGGAAAAAATCTGCGGCCAAGATATTCTATCCAGCAAGTCTACCATTCAGAATAGAAGAAGTGATAAAAAGTTTTTCAGACAAACCAAAGCTAAAGAAGTTTATGACCACTAAAACAGCTGTATAAGAAATGTTAAAGGGAACTCTTTGAGTGGAAAGGAAAGATCTTAAGTAAGAGTAAGAAAAATAGGAAACACAAAAGCAGTAATAATAAGTATATCTTATTAAAGTCAGTCAAGAGACTCACAAAATAAAAGGAGGCAAAATATAACACCATATGCCTAAAACATGGTGGGGGAGGAGTAAAGAATGATTTAAGCTTCATTAAGTATCAACTTAAAATAGACTAGTATATGCAGAAGGTGCTAGATGCAAACCTAGTGGTAACCACAAGTCAAAAACCAGTAATAGCTATGCAAAACATAAAGAAAAAGGAATCCAAGTATATAACTACAGAAAACCAGCAAACCATGAAAGAAAGCAAGAGAAGAAAAGATCAGAGAAGAATGACAAAAAGAAAAAAAATCCAACTACGAAACAACCACAAAATATGTACCAAAATGGCAATAAAATATATACATATATTAATAATTACTTGAATATAAATGAACTAAATGCTCCAATCGAAAACACAGGGAGAGGGAATGATTAAAAAAAAAAAAAAACAAGGCGCATCTATATGCAGGCTATAAGAGACTCATTTCATTTTTTTTTAAGAGACTCATTTCAGACCAGACACATACAGATTGAAAATGAAGCGATGCACCTGCAACTGATTTAACACTGTATGTTATTTGTATCAGAATTAAAATAAAAAACATTAAAAAATAAAAAGAGAGGGCATGGAGAAACATTTATTATGCAAATGGTTGTAAAAAGAAAGCTGAGTACTTAGACAAAATAGACTTTAAAACAAAGACTGCAACAAAAGATGACAAAGGACACTATTTAATAAAGGGAATAATCCAAAAAATATATAGAACAATTGTAAATATTTATGCACACTACCTGGGAGCACCCAAATACATAAAATAGTTAGTAATAAACATGAAGGAACTAATTGTTAACATGTTAATAGTAGGGACTTTAACATGTCATTTACATCAATGAACAGATTCTCCAAACAGAAACACAACAAGGAAACAGTGGCTTTGAATATACACTAGATAGATGGATTTAATAAATATATTTAGAATACTCCATCCCAAAACAGCAGAATACATGTGTTTTTCAAGCACACATAGAACATTCTCCAGAATAGATCACATATTAGACCACAAAACCAGTCTCAACAAATTTAAAAAGGTCAAAGTCATACGATTCATTTTATTGTGACCACAATACTATGAAACTAGAAATCAAACACAAGAAAAAATCTGGAAGAGCACAAATGGAGATTAAATAACATGCTACTAACCAATGAATGAGTCAACCAAGAAATCAAAGAATAAATTACATATTACATGGACTGAAGTGAAAATGAAAACATAGCAATCCAAAATCTATGAGATGCAGCAAAGACTGTTCTAAAAAGGAAGTACATAACCTCAAGAGGCAAGAAAAATTTCAAATAAATGACCTAACTTTACATCTAAAAGAGCTAGAAAAAGAAGAAACAAAACCCAAAAACAGTAGAAGGAATGAAATAATAAATATTAGAGCCAAAATAAAAGATATAGAAAGAGAAAAACAAAACAAAACAAAACAATGGAACATATCAATGAAATCAGGAGCTGGTTCTTGGGAAAGATCCACAAAATTAATAAATCTCTAGCCAGACTCATGAGGAGAGATAAGGAGAGAGAGAGAGAGAGAGAGAAGACTCAAATAAACAACATCGTAATCCACATCACAAACAATTGCAATACAATATTATGAGAAATTATATTCCAACGAATTGGACAATTGAAAGAAAAAGATAAGTTTCTCCAAACATATAACTTACCATACCGGAAGTGGGAAAATACAGAAGTTTTGAACAGAATGATTACCAACAATGAAATTGGATCAGTAACCAAAAACTCCCAACAAACAAAAATCCAGGGCCAGATGGCTTCTCAGGGGAATTCTAGGAAATCATTTAAAGAAGAGTTAGTATCAACTTTTTTCAAACTTCTCCAAAAATTAGAAGACTGAGGAAAACTTCCTAATTCATTCTATGAAGCCAGCATCACCTTGAAACCAAGATCAGGTAAAGACACAACAGCAAAAAGGAAACCACAGGCCAATATCTCCAAAGAACAGAGATGCAAAAATGCTCAGCAAAACATTAGCAAACCAAATCCACCAAAAACATTTAAAAAAGCATTCATCATGATTAAGTGGGATTAACCGGGTTAATCCAGGGTGGTTCAATATTCCCAAATCAAACACATGAATAAGAGAAAGGATAAACACCATATGATCATTTCAATAGATGTAGAAAAAGCATGTGACAGATTGCAACATCTATTCATGATAAAAATCCTTAACAAAGTAGGTTTAGAGGGAACATACCTCAACATGATAAAGGCTTTACAGGAAAAACCCACAGGTACCATTGTCCTCAATGAGGAAAAAGACAGCATTTCCTCTAAGGTCAGGAACAATACAAGGACCCACTCTCCCAGCTAGCCACAACAATCAGACAACAAAAAGAAAAAAAATCTAAAGCAGTAAGAAAGTAGTAAAATTTTCAATATTTGCAGATGACATAATACTATATATAAAAAAACCCTAAAGACTGTACTAAAAACCTACTAGAACTGATAAATGAATTCAGTAATATCACAGGATATAAAATCAATGTACAGAAATCATTTGCATTTGTATACACTGATAATGAAGCAGCAGAAAGAGAAATTAACAAAACAATCCCATTTACAATTGCACCAAAAAACACTAAGAAAGCTAGCAATAAACCTAACCATAGAAATTAAAGACCTGTACTCTGAAAATTATAAAACATTGATGAAAAAAATTTAAGAAGACACAAAGAATTGGAAAGACATTCCACATCCATGGGTTGGAAGAACAAATAGCGTTAAATTATTAAACAATTTAAGTATATTAAAATTGTTAAGAGTCTATAGTATTGAAAGCAATCTGTATATTTAATGCAACACCTATGAAAATACCAACAGCATTTTCACAGAACTAGAATAAACAGTCTTAAATTATCTGTGGAACCACAAATGACCTCGAATAGCCAAACCAATCTTGAGAGAGAAAAACAAAACAGGAGGTATCACAATTCTAGACATCAAGTTATATTTCAAAGCTGTCGTGATCAAAAGAGTATGGTACTGGTACAAAGACAGACATATAGGTCAATGGGACAGATTAGAAAGCACAGATAAACCCAGATAAACTTATATGGCCAATTAGTCTTCAACAAAGAAAGAAAAAATAAGAAATGGGAAAACAGTCTTTTCAACAAATAGTGTTGGGAAAACTGAACAGCTAGAGGCAAAAGAATGAAACCAGGTCACTTTCCTACATCATATACAAAAATAAACTCAAATTGGATTAAGGACCTAAGTATGAGATCTGAAACTATAAAAACCCTAAAAGAGAGCACAGGGCGGTAATTTTTCCGATGTTGGTTGTAGCAACATCCTTCCAGATGTCTTCTGAGACAAGAGGAACAAAAGAAAAATAAAGTTCTGAGACTTGATCCAAACAGAAAAGCTTGACCCAGCAAGGGAAACAACCATCAAAAATAAATGATACCTTGATGAATATGAAGATATTTGCAAATGAAATATCTGATAAAAAGTTGTATTCAAAATATATAATTGTATACAACTCAACAATAAAAAAGCTAATAATCCAACTAAAAAGGGGCAGAAGACGTGAACAGATATTTCTCCAAAGAAGGTATGCATAATCAACAGACACATAAAAGATGTTCAACGTCACTTATCATCAGGGAAATGCAAATCAAATACACAAAATCACTTCATACTTGTCATAATGGCTAGAATAAAAAATGCAAAAAAATCAACAAATATAGGTGGGGGTGTGGAGACAAAGAAAACCCTTTTCCACTGCTGGTGGGAGTGCAAACTGGTATTGCCAGTGTGGAAGACAGTATGGAGGGTCTTCAAAAAACTAAAAGTAGAACTACCCATATGTTTTCACTCATCAGTCTAACAGGAGAAATCTAACAGAGGACCATGAGGAGGGGAAAGGGGGGAAAGTTAGGGAGAGGGAGGGAGGCAAATTATGAGAGACTCTTGAATTCTGAAAACAAACTTAGGGTTGGAGGGGGGTTATGTCAGTTATATGTTTTGAAATATCTTCCCTCAGTTTGTGACTTATATTTTAACATTACCTGTTTTATCTTTTGTTATTCAAGAAAAATATCTTAATGTTTGGATCAATGGAGTAAATAAGGATATTTAGATTTAATTTTAATTTTCATCTCAGAAAGTAAGCACCTTTAATGACTCTGGAGGTTTGTGCTTCATTCAAATAAACTGTGGTTATACCATTCTGAGACATGTATTTCATCATGGCATGAGTTTATGATTAGTTTATTCTAAATGAATTCAGTGCTTCACCACACTATTGATGGATCTTCAGGAAGATGATACTGATGAATTTTAAATGACTAAAATTTGTCCTTGTGAAATCATCAAAAATCATCTGTGTGAAAGGGTTCATTTTGTAAAATTTTAAAGTCATGATTCAGTCTTAGGCACCTTTTCTATAAAGTTAACAAATATTCATAGAAATCTGAGTACAAAAATCTGTATATAAATATTCCTGTTTTATAGTTTTCTTAAAGTTCTGGATATTATCAAGTAAAAGTTGAGTGCATGTGT
Source organism: Suricata suricatta (assembly GCF_006229205.1). Classification (NCBI taxonomy): domain Eukaryota; kingdom Metazoa; phylum Chordata; class Mammalia; order Carnivora; family Herpestidae; genus Suricata; species Suricata suricatta. Next base: position 126,988,721 of record NC_043705.1, on the reverse strand, counting down.
GTTTATGTGTGTATATATATACATACATATATATACATACACATATATATACACACATAAGCACACACATATATATTAATTGCATATCCTTTTTGCAGAACATGTTTTTCAATGTTGTCAATTACTAATGTTTGGCTGAGTTTCCTTGTTTTTAAGGATAAAAAAAGTAACGTGAATGTTTACATTTAAATAATTAAAAATATATATTTTTTCCTTTTCCAAAATTTTCAGTGAAAGAAAAATATAATGATCAAGTGTGTGTGATTGAATGCTTCCTATAATAAGCAATTCTGACTTTTACATTCTGTCTTTGTCTTTGTTTTGCTAGTCATGCTGCAAGCTCTTACACTGTAAAATGGATATAACTACAATATAAAATTTAGTAAAAATGAGTTTGTATTATACTTTAATTCATGAATATTACATTATTGGATCTTACACTTTCCCAAGGCTATTTAATAAACCTGAACTTTACAAAAATCAATATTTCTTTCAGTTTTACTTTACATTAATGCATTAAATTTTTTAAGTGTACTCATAATATCCTAATACTTCAAAATAGGCAGATGTATTGAGGCTTTGGATATCAGCATTTAAACAACATACATTTTTTCAGTGTATCGATTTACAATAAACACAGATACATTTTCTGGTGCAGATATATTGATTTACAAAACTAATTTCAAGAAGATAGGATGAGTAATAAACAAAACAATGCTTTTCACTATCTTTTATATCCTGAAATATTCTTTCTTTGCTAGGAACAAAGAGAAAGTATGCTAGAGGCAAGGCATATTAATTGTGGAGAAATCTAAATTTTTTTCTACAGAAAAGCATTTACATTAAACATATGAGAGAAATAAAATTGAGTCAGGGGGTTTTAACTGGAGCCTATGGAGGGATAGAGCTCCTGGAGGCGATCTAGTGCTGGATTTCAGATGAATATATTAACTGTGTAATTCACACAGAACATTGTGTGAACGCGCCACTTTCTCAGAAGAACAGTTAGCCCTTTTATCAGATTCTTTAAAGGAAGACTCAGGATGTTAATTTCCTGAGTTATGTGGATATGCAATTTAAGATTTTAAGGAAAATATTTGTTTTGTAATTTTATTTGCTGTTTAAAAAAAGTTTAAAGTATCACTATTAAAAAACTAAGTATTTGCTCGTTTTCTTAAATGGAAGGCATTGTTTTGATGTTTGAATAATACATTATAATTTAAAATGTTTTATCATTTAAACTTATATAAATTTACTGACTTTTTAACAAGAGCCATTGCTATTGGGTGCATCATGAGTTGCAGATACATACCATATTTATCTTGCAGCAAATATGAGGCCTCTCTTTACATAAGAGATTTTTTTCTATTTTTATGAAAATTAAATCCTATTTCATCCAAGTGACGAGCTCTTTTCTGTGAAATAAAATAGAACTGATGGATCTTATGCAAACAAGATCACACAGATATGTTTGCATAAAATTCATGTGTGAATATATTTAGAGAGACTTAGTGGTGGGAAATACTGGAGCCCAGAGGTGTTTCCCTTCTTGAAGGTAGGAGAACAATTCATCTTCCCCGCTGTAGCAAATATATCCTCTAACTGGTGATTTCGTTGCTGGAAGTTTTCCTCCTTCCTCAATCCCCATCCTCATGTGGCGAATCACGCATCTCCCTGGGGCCCATTGATTGTGAAGAGACAACTGGATAAATGCACTTGGAAGAGAACATCAGGATGATAAAGTGGGTGGAGAAGAGGAAATTCATCTCATTCCACCGCTAAATTAGTGTTGGGAATTTCACCAATTACTTTGTTTAGGAAGAGCAGGATTTGTCCAGAGGTAAGAAAGCCACATAGATGTTGATCTTTCTGCCCATTTCTCTTGCATGTGACATCTTCCAGAATTAATCTGTATGAAAATAGTTCTCAGTTATTTTATTTAAACTATCAGCAATGATTGAAGTAAGTTCTCACTTCCCCCCACTGTCTTAAGCAACTTTCTTTATTTTTCTTCTAAATTCTTCTAAGTCCTGGTTTTTCCCTACCCGCTGGAAATTCTGCCTTGTGTCTTTTGATGGTTCCCTTCACATTTTAGTCATTCTCTAACTCAGCTAAAGAACTCTCCTTCTTCCTGATTACATTCATTCTTTTCCAGATCTCATTAATTTATGGCTTAAAATACCATTTACCTATTTTTGAGATTAATATTTCTAGGCTTATGGGGTGCCTGGGTGGCTCAGTCGGTTGAGCATCTGATTTCGGCTCAGGTCATGATCTTTTGGTTTGTGGGATCAAGCCCCTCATCGGGCTCTGTGCTGACTGCTAGCTCAGAGCCCGGGGCCTGCTTTGGATTCTGTGTCTCCCTCTCTCTCTGCCCTTCCCCTGTTCACGCTCTGTTTCTCTCTGTCTCTCAAAAGTAAATAAATGTAATAAATAAATAAATAAATAAATAAATAAAAATTTTTGTAGACTTATCTTCTTACCTGTATCAAGTGACACTTTTAATGGCTCCCTTTCTCATTTAGAGTAAAATCCAGGCTTCCTGAAATTGTCTGTAAAGCCTTCTGTCCAGATTTCTACTCTATCTACCTTTATAATTTCTACCTCTACTGTTCTCCAGTTAGCTTACTGTGCTCCAGTCACTCTGCTTGGAATAATGCTCACATCACAGTTTCTTTGCCTTGATGTTTTCTCTGCCTGATATTTTCTCTCTAGATACCTGTGTGGCTTCATTCCTTATTTCTATCATGTTACACTGCTAAATGGCATTCCCTAATCCCTGGATATAAAGAGTACTCTAAGCAAAAGGCAAAAATATATTATGAACTAAAAGAACCCATGTGATAGGTTGAATAATACTGACACATCCTCAAAAAGATGTCCGTATCCTAATACCCCAACACTGTAAATATTATCTTATATTACAGAGGACACTTTCTAGATGTGATCATGTGAAGGGGTTTGAGATGGAGCTAGGATTCTGAATTATCTGGAGTGCCCAATTGATCACATGGCTCCTTATAAGAGGAACAGATGAAAAGTCTATCAAAAGGAAATGCAGTTGTGGAAACATTAGCTTGGTATGAAGCAAATGGTTGAAGTGAAGAAAGTAAGAGGCCATGACCCAAGGAATGCTGTCAGCTTCCAGGATTTGGAAATAGTGCAAAGTACATTCTCTCCTGAAGTCTGCAGGGGGAATGCAGCCTTGCCCTCACCTTCATGTTACACTTCTAACCTCCAAAACTGTAAAACGATAGATTTGTTTTGGTTTAAGTCCCTAATTTGTGTTACTTTGTTACAATAGCTACAGAAAACCAACATTCCTCATATAATCATTTACTTTACATGTAATCTTCTCTTACTTCTGCAGATCTTCATTCTAGCCAGTCCAGCCGGCTTGCTATTCTTTGACATTAGGGGTATGTATGTATTCTCCTTCCACTTTATTTGTCTTTTTAAAATATTTTAATGTTCTTTTTTGATTTTTGAGAGAGAGCAGGAGAGCGAGCATGAGCAGGGGAAACAAAGGGGCAGAGAGAAAGGGGGAGACAAAGAATCAGAAGCAGGCTCCAGGCTCTGGGCTGACAGAGCCTGACCCATGTGTGGCTTGAACCCACCAACAACGAGATCATAACCTGAGCTAAAGTTGAACATTGAACTGACTGAGCCACCCAGACGCTCACATCTCACTTATCTTCGGGCAGGTTCCCACATATCACTCAAATCTTTACTCAAGTTATCTTCACAATAAGACCCTCATGGCCATCCTCCTCGCATGCCCCTTCTTTATATATTTCCTTTTCCTAGTTTCATATTTTATTTTTTGCACCTGTGACTACAACATGCTATTTTTTTTAAATTTTTAACAGTATTCAGTTTTGAGAGACAGGGAGCAACAGAGTGTGTGTGGAGAAGGGACAGAGAGAGAGGGAGACACAGAATCTGAAAGATGCTTCAGACTCTGAGCTGTCAGCACAGAGCCGGATGTGGGCATTGAACCTACCCATTGTGAGATGATGATCTGAACCAAAGTTGGACGCTTAACCGACTGAGCTACCCAATGCCACAGTACAACATGCTATTTTTAAAAATTATTTTATTCCCCTTCTTGGATTGTAAGCTTTGTGTAGGCAAAGAACTTTAACTGTTTTATTTATTGTAGTATCTCTGTACTTCCCATATTTACTGGTATATATTTTTAAAGTTGATTTATTTATTTTGAGAGAGAGTGCATGCATATGAGTTGGAAAGGAGCAGAGAGAACCAAGGAGCGAGAATCTTAAGCAGGCTCTTATCTGTCAGAGTAGAGCCCGATGCAAGACTCAAACTCATGAACCCTGAGACTGTGACCTGAGCAGAAGTCAGACACTTAGCAGACTAAGCCACCCAGGTGCCCTGCTTACTGGTATATATTTTTAATATGTGATGAATAATGTCTAAATGAATGAATGTGAGAAATTTTCTTAACACATCCATTGCCATTAACATGCACTGTTTTTCTCAATGGGATTCATAGCTTTCCCACATATATTATGAAATTTTAATTTATTCATCATATATCTCTTTCCATACCATATGGTAAGTTCCCAGAGAGAAAAGGCTTTTTGTTTTGTTTTTGTTTTGTTAATTCACTTCCATATCTCCAGAGTTTACCACATTCCAGGCAAATAAAAGGTTTTCTAAGCATCTTTTCTAAGCATTCCAAAGTATGAATGAGTATATTAACAAAGTGCTCC
>NC_043705.1:126982875-126983885 GCF_006229205.1 Suricata suricatta | reverse complement strand
TAGTCTTTTGACTTTCTTTCAGCCACGTGAGATGGGTGCTGGACCTGGGACCCTTCCTTACCAATAAAGAGTTCTCATTGATTTGTGCTAGATTTATCACCTTGTGTGGGAAAGTCTTCCCACTTCAGACTCAAGGAGTGTTCCTTTATTCTACTTAAGCCTGTGTGTCATGTGGTACTTGGTCAACCAACTGCTGTGTTTGTCCCCTTCAGGGAGTGCATAAGGTCCTACTGCTGTAGCACAAGAGGTATGTATGCAGGACAATTGCCCTATGTTGGCTGCCCAGCGGAACCCACTGGACACGGGAGACACCCCCACTACTGAAGCTGATCTTGCTCTACCTCTGTCTGGTGTGAGTAAAGCTTTGTTCCATCCAGTGTTTGAGTTTTTTTCTCTGATGACTCTGATACTTGCAGTGGGTGGAAGTGCTCATCTTCTATTCCTAATAACACACAACAGATGGCTCTTCTGCAAGAGAAAGCAAGCATATAAAGTACTAATTATTTGCATATTCAAAACTAAAACACCAATATTTATGTTTATAAAATTTTTGGGTAAAATGATATATACTTAATATAATTCTATAGAGGGTTATATTGATTCAAATTATTTTCTACTGATTTGTAATGTAATTTGTGTACGTTAGGTTTGATTTTCCTTAGCAGAAGGGAACATAGTTAACTGATTTTGAGCACAGACTAAACTCTCTTTTCCTTTTGATCTTCATATTTGACTTCTAAACATAATCATTTGTAGGTGCTCTTTGTACACTCACCATGTTTCCAATTTTTTAAATCTTTGTATTGCATTTAAATAATACTAGGTGTCTACCCTTCTATCCTTTGTTGGTCTAGTAAAATTATATATGGACAGGGAATGTTTAAATGGAGAATAATTTCATATATAGAGAGTTTATTATTGATTATTTAATCTTTGTAAACAGTCTTGGTATTCCAAAAGTTGGAGTGGTGTCTTGTAAAATTTAAAAAAAGAAACTTAAAGAACATATT
>NC_043705.1:126949631-126982775 GCF_006229205.1 Suricata suricatta | reverse complement strand
TTTTTTTTTCACATTCAGGTATTTAAAATAAGCAGAGAGACATACACAAATTTTGGGAGAGGGAGGGCACAGTGACATAAAACTGGTTCCAATTCCTTTTTACTATTTCCTTCTCTTTCCCTCAACCCAATCCTGGTCTAGGCTGCAGAATTTTATTTTATTTTATTCGATTGAAACACAAGTGATGAGGTAGAATGGGATTTGACAAGAATGATCTGCAGTGTTGTCTCCACTGGGTGGTGGAAAGGAATTAGACAGAGATCTGTAAGTGCTTAACTGTAGTAATTAGATAACCTCCCTGACCTGGCATGACCCCAAAGCAGCGACATTTTGTTCAATCCAGAAAAGACGTCTAAGAAGTGAATCCCCAATTAGTGATATTTTATATTGGAAACGCTTTTTCTTTATTTTTGTTTTCAGAGAAATTCCTTTTATATATATATATTGTTCTACCACATATGACCCAGCAATAGCACTGCTAGGAATTTACTCAAGGGATACAGGGATACAAGAGTGCTGAAGCATAGGGACACAAGTACCCCAATGTTCATAGCAGCACTTTGAACAATAGCCAAATTATGGAAACAGCCTAAATGTCCATCACCTGATGAGTGGATCAAGAAGATGTGGTATATATATATATATATATATACAATGGAGTACTACATGGCAATGAGAGGGAATGAAATCTGGCCATTTGTAGGAAAGTGGGTGGACCTTGAGGGTGTCATGCTAAGCAAAATAAGTCAGGCGGAGGACCTACACCATATGTTTTCACTAAAAGTGTAACAGGAGAAACTTAATAGAGGACAGTGGAGGAGGGGAAGGGGAAAAAATCGTTGGGGAGAGGGAGGGAGGCAAACCATGAGAGTCTCTTAAATACTTAGAACAAACTGAGGGCTAATGGGGGTGGGAGTAAGGGGAAGGGGGATGATGGGCATGGAGCAGGGCACTTGTTGGGATGAGCACTGGGTGGTATATAGAACCAACTTGACAATAAACTATAAAAGAAAAAATAAAAATAAAAATTATTATCCTATTTCCATTTGTCTTATTAAAGTGCATTGGACACATTACCCCAGCATACAGGTCAATGTATGCCTAAGCAAGGGCTAACTATATTTCCATCAACACTGGTCAATTCATGATTATATTCAAGAACAGAAATTTCCTAAAACAACAACAACAAAAACAAACTAGATTCATTATATAAAAATACAACTAGTAAGGCAGGCCCAAATAGTAAACATTTTTTTAAGTTTCTTTTATCACAGTAAATAAAGAAGCTAACATTTGGGATACTATAATTGATAGATCTTTTATTTAACCTACAGAAAATTGCAAACTGCGATGATTAATTTATAAGGTATATGTTAACTCCTTTATCTTTCATTTCAGAATTCCATACTACTACTACTACTACTACTACTACTACTACTACTACTACGACTACTTCTAGTGCTTTTCCTACTCCTCCTCCTCCTTCTTGTAAGAAACAGTTACTGTTGAGCTACCCTAATATCTAGATTTCCCCCACAAAGAACTCTGGAAAGGAAGTGCATTACTCTTTAGAAGCTCAAAGCACCCCCACACCTGCTGCATTACTAATCCTTAAAAAAGATATAGAGGTGTTGAAAAAGAAAATAGAAGGTAAGTATTAATTCAATCAGAAATCATATACTGAACAGCTACTAATTACCAGCAGTATCCTAGATATTTACAATATCAACATGGAAAATAATTTAGCCCTCCTCTCAAGAGGTCAGATATGCTTCAGGATTGCTAGAAATCTTTCTGTTCAATTTAAAATTAGCTTTACACTCATCTGGAAATATGTTGACAAAACTTTAGTTAGCTAAATGCCTAGACATGTCCAATACTTTCCAGCTCCCACAAAAGGGTCTCCAGGATATCATACTAGAGAGTTGTCCCAAATGAGGCTTACATTAGCTTTAGAGTCGAATCGTAGAGTCAAAGCTCGATACAAATCAATCACTCCTGCTTTGACTCTGTATTCTATACTCTTTAGTTAACTTTAACATTTTTCTTTCGGGGCGCCTGGGTGTCTTAGTCGGTTGAGCGTCCAGCTTCCGCTCAGGTCATGATCTCACAGTTTGTGAGTTCGAGCCCCGCGTTGGGCTCTGGGCTGACAGCTCAGAGCCTGGAACCTGCTTCAGATGATGTGTCTCCCTCTCTCTCTGACCCAATCCTGCTCACGCTATCTCTCTCTCTCTCAAAAATAAATAAAACACTCAAAAATAATTTTTTTCTTTTTATCATATTTATCAGTAAAATATAGGAAAAATAACTACTGTTTGTTTAATACTTATTTATTTAGGCTAGAACACAAGTAGGGAAGGGCTAGAGAGAGGGGACATAGGATCCAAAGCAGGCTCTGTGCTGATAGGTTGACAGCAACAAGCCCAACGTAGAACTTAAACTCATGAACCATGAGATCATGACCGGAGCAGAAGTCAGTTGGGCAAACAATTGAGTTACTCAGGTGCCCCTCAAAATACTACTGCTAATAAAGCATATTATAAATTTAAACGGAAACATTTAGAATTCTAATTTTTCAGCAAGATAATTTTAGTACATATCCTTTGCTATACTTCTCTCTGCAGTAAGAAATTTCTTTCTCCATACGGCTTGCATCAAATTTAGTATGGTTATAATGTCTGTGAGAATACACTGACTGTATAACAAACAGATTCTCAAAGTTAAATAATTAGTAAAAATCAGCCAAGCTATAATGACAAAAGTTTAATTAAGAAAACAATTTTATATAAGTCTTTAAAACCTACACATGCATGCTAAGACTTTGCCGTTATTTAAACTGAAAGGATTGAATGTCACTATTATAAAATATGCACAAAAATGCTTAATGTATACATTATAGCCACAAAACACACTCATGATTAAATAAAGGAAACATCGGGCGCCTGTGTGGCTCAGTCGGTTAATCATCTGACTTTGACTTGGGTCATGATTTCACGATTTGTGGGTAAAATCCTGGGTTGGGCTCTGTGCTGACGGCTCAGAGCCTGGAGCCTGCTTCCGATTCTGTGTCTCCCCCTCTGTCTCTGCCTCTCCCCTGATCACACTGTCTCTCTCCTTCTGTCCCTCAAAAAATAAAGGTTAAAAAAATAAAAAATAAATAAATAAAGGAAACCTTAGGAGAAGCTTACTCACGGCTGAAGGTAAAATACACATATTTTGTTCAAGACTACTATTTACATATGTAGTATTATTAAAGCCACTTATTGGAAAAATTAGTATAGGAAATTCATGTTAAGTATTTTGGATTTTCCCCCAGTTTTAAAGCTTTATGTTTAGCTTGTTTCCACAGACACAGGATCATTTAGATTTTTAGTTTTTCCTGGCTTAAACTAGGACAATATGACTTGTTTTAAGTTAAATATTGAATATGAAATTGATTTTCAAGAATAATTAAAATCACATTTTTCACATAAAAATATCAGATTCTTCAGGGTTATGAAATGAAGCTCACTGGAAAAGCAATAAAACATGCCTTCATATTTGACACTTGAAGTAGCCTGAAGTTTTAAATGTGTTCTAGGAAATATAAAACAAATAAGAAGAAAATTTTCTAGGCTTGGGTATTAAATGGAAAACTTTCATAAAAGCGCACAAATCATTGTGGGAGACAGACACTAGGGTGGACACTATATATTTACTTTATTGACATTTCAGTTCAATCTCTTTCTCTTGATGAAGGTGATAGGACATCATTCCTAGGATTACATTAGATAAAACTGTCTTGCTAGCAGACTCACATGGAATTTTGCTTGCCTGCTTACCATCCTGTGAACTGTCTGTAGAGATGGCCATGCGGCATGGGACTGTGAGTGGCCTGTAGGAGCTGAGCGAGGCCTCTGGGAAACATCTAGAAAAAACCCCAAGATCTCGGTTATACAAATGCAAGGACATGATTTCGGCTAACAGACTGAGAGAGCGTGAAAGTAGACTCTTCCTGGAACTTCCAGATAAGGACAGAGGCTGCTTAAGAGCTTGGTTATTGTCCTGTGAGATAATAAACAGGATTTCCTTAGCTGTGTTTAGCCTCTTGACACACATAAAGTCTGAACAAATAATCATGTGTTGCTTTAAGCCGCTGGTAATTTTCTACCCCATAATGGATATCTAATATATCTATTACAATTGAAAGAGGAAGACATAAAGTAAGAGATGTAATTGAAAATACAGAAACATATACAAAGTTAATTCCATATAACAAGTGAAGAGTTTCTTTTTTTAAAGAGAAAAGTCCCAATAACTGGCTACAACACAAAGCATCAACAATATATATGTATACATTATTCACACACATATGTGTATGTATAAGTATACTAAAAAAACCACTTTAAACAGATAATTTAATTACCATAGGAATTCTTTGTGACAAATTCCCATGATTTTGTTCAATTGTTGTAGTATAGAAAATGCCAAACTGATTTGTACAGATTTTCATTTTAGTCTCTCCCTTCTTTCTTGCACATACACACACATAAATAGTTATAATCTGTCTTCTGTACTAACTTTTTTTAGTCTTTAACTATATTCTACAAACTATTATTGTCATTACAAAATTTTATATTTCAAAAATATAAACTTATATTTCAAAATATAAACATATTTTTGTATTTATCATGTAGTGATAAATGTTTAGTATTTCAGTTTTTTAGAAGAATAGTGTTTTTTCCTACTTATTAATTTATTTAGATAATGCCTTCTCTTATTCATTGAATGATTTATTTACTCATTGGTTCCTCATTCCATATAATATTTATTTAGTATAGAATTCAGGCCAGGAAATATACCTGAAAGTGGATGAATGGATGGATGAATGGATAGATGAGTAGAGAGATGAGTATAGATTGATAGATGATAGATAGATACATACCTACATATATATATATACATAATTAGACAGATGAATAGAGATGGAAGAGTGGATCAATCAACTGAACAATAGGTAAATGTGGCACATCCCTTGCATAAAGAACTTTACCATCTAATGGGGTAGAAAGACCATTAATTTAAAAATTCAATATTCATTTCATATGATAATCTATATGTCATATACATACATATATGTACTAGATTTACATGTATATTTTATATATTTGTATATATATGTGTGTATATATATTCTAGATATGTTTGCCTCTATATTTGTTAAAATATAAAGCATATATTATTTTGCATTTATCAAGAATCCTGGTTAAGGTGTGTTTAAACAATGAAATTCATCAGCACATTTATTTAATGATCATTTTGACTAGCATTCTGCCACACTATCAGGGACTTGAAATTGAACATGACAAATCCTTCTCCCTAACCCATATAGTCTACAAGAATACAGTAGAGGGGCGCCTGGGTGGCTCAGTCGGTTAAGCGTCCAGCTTCGGCTCAGGTCATGATCTCACATTCGTGGGTTCAAGCCCCGCGTTGGTCTCTGTGCTGACAGCTAGCTCAGAGCCTGGAGCCTGCTTCAGATTCTGTGTCTCCCTCTGTCCCTGACCCTCTCCTGTTCTCACTGTCTCTCTCTGTCTCTCAAAAATAAATAAAGAACATAAAAAAAATAAATTAGAAAAAAAAAAGAATACAGTAGAAAAACTTATAGCCAATCCTTCATATATTCCTATTCTGATGTATAAAAATCCTGACACAAACTGAGGGGACATTTTTAAGACTTTAAGTCAAAGGCATTGAAATTTATATTTAACTCTGTCCTCATTTAATTCAATCACCAATTAAAGTATTTGTTGTTTTAATTTCTGTTAGTACACTTGAAGAACAAGGTTGCAGTAATGTCTTAATTAAAAATGTAAAACTTTAACACAGTAAATATTATGTCTTATGATAGAAAACATGTTACTATAAAGCCCATAGATATAAAATGGGTATTTATAGCCTAAATCAGATGTTCATTACCCAGTATAATTTTATTATAATTTTGGATTATGTCCCCCATATTTCACTTAACTTCCAAAATTAATGGCAAATGATTTGATGTTAGTTACACTTAATTTGACAGGATTTCAGTTTCTATGTATTAAATAGGATAAAGCAAATGTATTCATTTAAAATTTTTTTTTTAATGTTTTATTTATGTTTGATACAGAGAGAGACAGAGCATGAGCGGGGAGGGGCAGAGAGAGAAGGAGACACAGAATCTGAAGCAGGCTCCAGGCTCTGAGCTAGCTGTCAGCACAGAGCCCGACACGGTACTCGAACCCATGAACGTGAGATCTGACCTGAGCCAAAGTCAGAGGATCAACCGACTGAGCCACCAAGGCGCCTCGCAAATGTATTCATTTAATGAGAAACTAAGTGATGATATTTCTTATCAATATATTTTGTGTATCTCTGAATCAAAAATTGGTCATATCAAGAAAGAGAAATGTTTGATTTCTAAATATAATTCTTTGAATTGGAGAGATTGTTCACTTTGTGTTTCATTCTCTGAAACAGCAACAATAGATGATTTCTGTCCACTATCTGTGAGTCACAAAATGTCAAAATCTATCTGAATATCAATGTGTGTTTTTATATTCAATCCAAAGAAATATAAATTGGGGCACCTGGGTGGCTCAGTCGGTTAAGGGTCTGGCTTCGGCTCAGGTCATGATCTCACGGTTTGTGGGTTCGAGCCCCGTGTGGGCTCTGTGCTGACAGCTAGCTCAGAGCCTGGAGCCTGTCTTCAGATTCTGTGTCTCCCTCTCTCTCTGACCCTCTCCTGCTCGCACTGTCTCTCTCTGTCTCTCAAAAATAAATAAAAAACATTAAAAAAAAAACAAAGAAATATAAATTGGCATAATCTGCTAATCAATCATTTAACTATTACTCTTAGTATCTAAAGTATTTTGTGTTTAATTTCCTTAATGTCTATTACATAATTGGATTATTCAAATTAAGCCAGATACACTTTTTTTTCTTTAAAAATGTCAGTTGATTATATGGAAACCAATTTGACAATAAACTATTATAAAAAAATAATGTCAATTGAGGGAGAAAACAGGGGCAGTGAAGAATTATCTACTAGATGTTAGGCACAATTTGAAATCTAGGCAAACAGAGTGTAATGAAGAACATGTTTTGGCTATGGAAAACAATTTGACAATAAAATATTATGGAGGGAAAAAAAAAGGTTGAAAGTGTGAAAAAAAAAGAATGTAATGAAGAACCAATATCTAAATAAAAATTGAAAGAAAAGATTTAATCTGCTTATTTTTTGCAATCCTTAGGCCTTAATTTTGTTTATCAGTGGCTAAAGGAAGTTGGCTAATAGTTATCCTCTATTATCTGTTAGTGCTCTGTTCTACTGGTTTTCCATTAGACATTGGCATAGTAACCTCCCTGTGGAGGTTACTATTCCATTAAAATGGTGTCCCAGAGAATGTGTGAAATAGGTTAACTGCTGACAGCTCATTAAATGAACTTTCAGGTGAGGCCTGCGTTGGGATACCTAAGAGAACGCTGCTCTCAACCATTTCAAAATGCTCGGGGCTTAATCAAAGAAGAATAAAACGTGCCACAATGCTCATCTGCTAGATCATATCTATTGTGTAAAAATTATTACTAATCTAAAATGCAGTTTTCTTCATTTAGTGTAGTCATTACAAAAATCACTTTCTCTCTTTGGATCTTGCTTTACTCATCATTTGATGGAGGGCGCTGATGGACACAATCCCCAAGACAGTGGCCACTTTAGAATGTATGATTCTATACAGTTTATAACACAAGTATCCCATATTCTACTTTTAACCTTTAAAACGAACTATCTCTAAGCAGTGACTTTCATAAAAAGATTTTATATCTCCTCTAAGATATCGATCCCGACGTATTTTGTAAGTAGAGGTCCCAGGTTTTGTAAGCTGCGTATTGAAATGCCAAAATATCAATCAAATTCTTGTCAAATTTGCTATGAAAAAATGACAGAGTATGTCTTATTAGTTGATTAGATAGTAGCCTTAGAGAAGTATGTTAATAAATTTTAAATAAAACAAAATTAATATTTAGGAAAGGGGGAAATAACTCAATTATAAGACAAGCTCATACTGAAAAATAATTTTCTCATTTTAATTATTATAGTTAATGAATAAGTTAAGTTAGAGAAAACTCAATGGGTATAAAATATAGAGTATTATGCATCAATCAGTATAAAATAACATGTGTGTGTTATATTTAGAGCAGTACATATGTGAAGATAATTATAATTCAATATAAGTTAATTATGTATTTCACATTATATTAAAATTAGTTTTTAAAATTCAAGAAGGAAATATTGATATAGTAACACTCATTCTAAAGAGATGTTAAGAATATTGTACAGCCAATAAAAGTAAGTTTAAATTATAAAATTGCAAACATTACCAAGTTATTTCTACTAATAATATAGTTTTTCTTCTTAGATGCATGGTACACTATAGCATGGATACAAAGAAATGCATAAAATGTCCTGGTTAATCAGGAGGCATGGGGCCGTCACCTATATTGTCACTGCCAGCTCAATAGTTAGAAAAATTCCACCAGTCACAAAGCCTCCTTGTGCTAGTCCTTCACCCTTAGACTTAACCAGAATCTTGACTTTTTAAATTATATTTTTAAGTTGATTTATTATCTGTGTAAACAATAGAATTTTGTTTTACCTCATATTAAACTACACACATAAAACACAATTTCTATGTAAGTTATGCTGTTGGTTAACATTCATCTTAGTGGCACAAAGCACTAAATAGTTTTCAACATGCAAATTTTAATACTATTTTCCTGGATTTGTTTTCTTATGAATAGACTATACTGCATACTGGAATTCAGTAAGAATACAGAAGTTTGGATAGCTGAACCATTGTGCAAACTTTATATAAAAGTTTAGCTAAAGAGACATATGCTGGTAGTAATTTATAAATATACATAATAAACAGAAAAGCCTAGCAATTTTTCAGGTAAATCAAGATTCATACTCTAATATAGTAACTAATGGAAATTAATAAGAAAGTACATTAAATTATATAATAATTGAATTCCTTATAGAAGGCATCAGACAAAAACACCTGCAGTAATAAAAATGAGTTCAGAAAAAATCAACAAAACGCGATCAACCCCTATGCAGGTAGCCACCTTAGAGCTAGACTATTTTTTTTTAAGGGAAACCAGAGGCACCTGTGTAGCTCAGTTGGTTAAGAGTCTGACTTTGGCTCAGGTCATGATCTTGCATTTTGTGGGTTTGAGCCCCTTGTCGGGCTCTGTGCTGACAGCTCAGAGCCTGGAGCCTGCTTCAGATTCTGTGTCTCCCTCTCTCTGGCCCTCCCCTGCTCACTGTACTGAAAATAAAATAGAGACATAAAAAATTATATTATTTACTCCAAAACAGTGAGTTAGTTCTCCAGTTAGAAACAGTGCTGGGTGGCAGAAGTGTTACTGGCAGAACATGGAAATACCTAACCAGGCCAAGTTTCTATTTCAGTGAGAAGGAAAGTTCTGCCATTTCCGGGATACAAGTCTTTGAATGTGACTTATATATAAGGTGATACCTGGCGAGACCCTAAGAAATGATGCCGCTTGTTTGTTCAGAGTTGGGTTGAGCTTCTCAGCAGCGGCTCTAGCTACATCAGCCTCAGTCAGGGAAAGTCCATTTCACTGAATTCACAAACAGCCCTCATCTTTGTCAACCTAGTCATTTTGTTCTTAAGCTTATTTGACAAGTCTAAATCTGAATGGATGGCTGTGTGACATTCACATAATGATTTTCTTACACATGTGATTCTTAAGCTCTACTTCTCCTCTCAATTGTCTGACCCTTTTTTAAAAAAAATGTAATGTTTTTATTTATTTTTGAGAGAGACAGAGTGAGCAAGGGAGGGTCAGAGAGACAGGGAGACACAGAATCCGAAGACAGCTTCCAGGCTCTGAGCTAGCTGTCAGCACAGAGTCTGATGTGGGGCCTGAATCCACAAACCGTGAAATCATGACCTGAGCTGAAGTTGGATGCTTAACCGACTGAGCCACCCAGCTATCCCTGTCTGACCCTTTTTTGAACAACTTCAATCAATATGAACCCTAAATTGTCTCGGGAGACTGTAAAACTTCGTCTCTCTAAGCATCCACAGCAAGACCTTGGAAAATGTTCATTATATGTAAAAAGTATTCTTTTCTCATTCATCCAACCTTGCAAACAGGAATATAAAATCCATATGGAATTTCTTCATTTATTTTATTTAAAAACTGGCCAGGTTGGCCGCTGTGACATTAAAACAATTTGCTAACACTACTGCATCATGTATTACCTAATGTTCATGACTTACCAGTTAAGGATAGATTTCACTTTAGTTTCAAATTTTACCTTGATTTTCAGGTACATTAAATTTTTCCTTTAGTGTTTAGACTTTAGATACTATCTTGGTGTTTACTGGTGCATTTAGTTAGGACAATGTTAATTATGTTTACTGTCTGTTAAAGGTCTGCATTACGTGGATTCTAGAATCAATCAACTTTAAAAGTTGATGGTTTTATTTTCAAACATATATCGGGCTTTTATAGTATTTTTTGTTATACCTGCATGCATAGAAATTTACTTTTCATAAATTTGCAGTATCATGAAATTAGTCTTCTTAAATAATCATCTCTCTTTAATGCTATTAAGTGGTAGTTAATACATTATTTTACAAAATGTTTGTATTTACTGATTTTTCTGCTTTGTTGGAGTAATATGCAAATTTCAAATATTGTTTTTATCTTATTTGTATTCCTTTATTTATTTATTTATTTATTTATTCATTTATTTTTGAGAGAGGGAGAGCATGAGCAGGGGAGGGGTAGAGGGAGGGAGGGAGGGAGGGAAGGAGGGGGAGAGAGAGAGAGAGAGAGAGAGAGAGAGAGAGAGAGAGAGAGAGTGTCTTAAGCAGGCTCCAAGCCCAGCACCTAGCCCAACTCAGGGTTCCATCTCACAACTCAGAGATTATGACCTGAGCTGAAGTCAAGAGTCAGACTATTTTTTTTTAATTTTTTTAATGTTGATTTACTTTTTGAGAGAGAGAGACAGAATGCAAGCAGGGGGAGGGGTAAAAAGAGGGAGACACAAAATCTGAAGCAGGCTCTAGGGTCCAAGCTGTCAGCACAGGGCTCAACAAGGGGCTCAAACTCAGGAACCATGAGATCATGACCTGACCTGAAGTTGGATGCCTAACCGACTGAGCCACCCAGGCATCCCAAGAATTGGACTCTTAACAGACTGACCCACCCAGGCACCCCTTAAAAAATTTTTAAAGCAAAAGTTTCAACAGTGACAGGATTTTAAGTCCTGTATAAATGTGAATGACCATAGGTCAAATATTTACTTCTTTCTTCCATCCTGATAGGAGAGTCAACTTCTCTCTCCAGAAATGACAGACTCAGCCATATCATTTCTTTCTTGGTCAACAGGATGATAGACCATGTACTAAAAACAATTACTTGCATTTGGCTTTTGCAAATAAATTTTCCATCTTAATTTCCTACTATTATCATGAGGAAACAGACTATTATAAGAAAGAGACCTGAATCCGAGCCACAGCTGGGAGTCCAATTCCAACTGGCCAACAGAAATGACAATGAGAAATAAATGCTTCTGTATGATTGGGGCAATAGATGATTAACACAAACACAGTACCTCATCTCCACATTATTTATCTGAGTTTATAGTGCTCACGGCTTGAGTATGTTGGTTAAGTAACTTTCCAAAATTAGAAATGTAAAGCCTAAATTAAAATAGGAAATCTGTTATTCAAGCCACAGTGATAACACACTGTAACAATTTAACTCCAAAATCCCAAACCCTATGCCCAGACACAATACAATCCTACGGAGCAATGACACAGAAAGAGCCCTGGGTTTTCCACACAGTTGCATTTATGAAAACTAAAGTATGATGTAAGGAAATGTCTCATTAAATGGAGGGTCATTCATGTATATTTTCTTAAAGAGGTACTCAGGTGTTTTATACAATATAATTTATACAATATATAATAGGTTTGCAAGAAAATTTCAAATGATGCATCTCCCTCACAAATTCTGTATTTATTGGTGCAGTTTTGTGTCTCCAGCTCCGCTGTATGCGTGCTGGTCCGTTTTCACTGGACCTGGAGTCCTTGTTCATTTCCTTCTTCACTGCATCAGTGATGACCTGACATGACCTTTCTGTAGTAATGACAATGCTCTCACCATATTTGGTACATTAGAGAATTGGAAATGAGCACAACTCTAGTCCCATTTTGCTCTCTTGAGGGAAGCCTATTGTACCCCTGGGACATGCATTTTTTTTCTCTGACCCATTTTCTATAAACAAATCTTAGGGAGGATTTCTGACTAGAACTTTCTCTTGCCAGCTCTTGTAGATTTTTTTATTCTTACTTTTAAATGTACTGACAAAATTAAATTCTGTATTAATCTCCACCATCCTCAGTTCTCTCGCCAGAGGTAGAAGCTGCCATCAGTAACATCTATGATCTTCTAAATACTTTCCCTGTACCTTCAGATGTATACACGAACTATTGCAATACCTTTTATTCTTTATTTTTTATGTATTTATTCATTTATTTCAGAGGGAGTGAGACAGGAGTAGAGGGAGAGAGAGAGAGAAGAAGAGAGAGAGAATCTTAAGCAGGCTCCATGCTCAGTGGGGGACCCAACACAGGGGCTCGACCCCACAACCCTGGGATCATGGCATGAGCTGGAATCAAGAGTCAGATGGTCAGCTGACTGAGCCACTCAGGTGCCCCTGCAATAGCTTAGAGTTTTGGAATATACATGCATGTGTGAGTTTGTATATAACAGGGACAATACTATTTCACCTTCAAATTTGATTTTGGCTCCTAGAGTTAAGCTCACAAAGCTCTTTACATAGAGATTTATAAAATGTAGAGATGTATAATTCCACTTCCTTGTTTATAATGGCAGCAAGATATTTCATAGTATAGATGTATAATAATTTATGTAAAATTATTTATTGATATAATTATTTAAACTTTCTTACTGGAAACATTGAGGGAATTAATATCCTTGTACATCAGCTAGAGGTAGCATTATAGGGCCAAAATTTTGTACTCTAAAAGATCACATTAATTTACACACACATGAGGTCATTTATTTTTCCAGATTGCCACAGGGGATAACTGTTGAAATGTTCATACACGTTTATCTCTCAAGCCAAGCATTAATTTGTCACACATATACAATCTAAATCACTGAAGAAGAAAATAAATGCTTTCCTAATTGTTCCATAATTTTCAAGATCTCCCTTCTACAAGAGAGTCACCATTTCACATTATAATGAAAGGTAGCTCTGGTTTCATTTCTTGAATTCCTAGTAGAAATACTTTCTTACAAAGTCATTTGTGAAATACTGTATCACCCAGCGCTTGTGATGTTACTAAAACAGAGACTTGTGACTGAAAATGTAAGTTATAAGGACCTGAATTAATTTTAGCTTTTGGTTATTTCCCAGTTATTATACTTTATTTGAGAGAGTATGGTTTTTGTTGATATTACTGTTTATTTGTTTGTTTGTTTTTTCTTAATAGTAATTAATATAACCATCAGGTATCATAGAATAGTTTTAAATATTTGTTGTTAAATGCACACAACACACATGATTTTAAAAATCATGTATAATAATAAAAGTGGTGGGTCCTTTTATTGTCCTATATTACAAATGACTTAAACTGAGGTAAAGAGGTTCACTAAACCTTCCCAAGATCATTTATTCAGGTGGTAAATAGTATACTACTTGCTGAACTTGGAATTTTAAACAACAAATTAAATATACCATATAACATAGAGCATTGTACTCTTTAACAGACATATCAAATAGCTAATATATAAAAGATTTTGACATTGTTTGCCTAGCACTCAATATTAAAAGCAGGAACAGAGAGACTGATAAGTAATTAAAGATCACAGGTCAATAGAACTTCATGCTAAAAGAATATTTAGTGTTTTAAACATACTAAATCAATTTTGCTCATTTATGTTGTTGCTGACATTCTCACCAACAGAAAATAAGAAAACTCTTTTTCTACGCTTTCAAATAATTTTAAATCAGGTTTTTTGTATGTGGTAGTGGATTAAATTACATTTTTTAAATAAAAATAGAGGAATTTGTAAAACATTCATGATTTTTCTGAAGTTATTATAGGCATGCCTATATATTTCCCCATCTTGGAAAAATTATATGTGATTTGAAGAATACTGGCTAAAAAATAGAGAAACTGTCTTCAGAAGCATTCAACGCCCTACAATTCTGTGATCCCCAAATAGCTCTATTCTAGATCCTACATTTCCATTAGTTCCAGTCTTATTTTTAAATAAAAAACATAAACCATGATGTTGCATTACCACATGGCTCATTTTTTTAACCTCAAAGCTATTTCTGATTGATGTTAAGATTTTTTTGTCAAGAATAATGAAAAGCAATTCTATGATTGTTTCCTGATCTATATTTTTTCATAGCATAATTGTGACTGGCAATATCAGATTCACTGGTATATTGAAAGTAAGCTATTTAAAATATTTTAAAGCAGAAAACAAATCAATAAATCTTGATTAAGATATACTGCTAGGGAATTATTCTGTTCAGCTTTCACCTCTTGAAGTAAATCCAGGACAGATGTACGGTATATTAAAACATATGTCTTAATTTACTCTGTTTATGCTTAATAGCTTTCTATAAGAAGGAAAACAGTGGTACCGCCTCATTTTACTTATGAATGTCAAAATACTCATGAATGTTTTACTGGCAGAATGCCACGAACCAAGATGTGCACATTCGCATCGCCCCGGATCATTAAGCTGAGTGAGCCATGCGGATCGCTGAAACACTTTTGAGGAAAGTGAAAGAGGTGGCATTCAACCTTGGTGCCCTTAGGAGACCTAACATTGCCCATCTCAAATCACCCAGCTACTAGCCCTATTCATAGGAAAGGGAAATTTGCAAGGAAACTCATACTGACTTCATGTATGAGAAGACATAATCATCATGCTATTTTCTCAATACAATCAATTTCTTATTATCACAGTCTAGATCTTGCTGTCTATGCATATTAGAGTTATAATGCCTCTAATATTGATTCATAAAAATTGATTTATTTGTAATTGAGAAATGTCTGACTGATTTTATGTACTTTTTCTTGTTTTAAATTATATATAACATTAAATTTGCCATTTTTATCTCTTTAAGTTACAATGCAGTGTTATTAATTACATTCACAATGTTATGAAACCAGCGCTATTCTTTATTTCCCAAGTCTTTTCATCAACCTAAATGGAAATTATGTGCCCATTAAGATACAGGGGTGTGATTTTTGAACCTTTGAAGCAGGAAACTGATCTAAGTAGAAAGAGTATATGTTTATAATAAATAGAGGGAAAATAGACTAGAAGAAAATAAAATACTTATTGTTTATGGTAGTACAATAAGCAGTCTATTTTACTTTCTAAAACTTTTGTATTTAATTCTTCCCAGAGATATAATTGACATACAACATTGTGTAAGTTTAAAGTGTAAATGTATTGATTTAATATGCATGGATTGCAAATTGATTACCACCATAGTGCTAGCTGACTCTTCTATCACATCGTTGTCATTTTTTTGTAGTGAAAAATCAAAATGTAACCTCATAGCAACTTTCAAGTATATATCACAGTTTTGTTAACTCTAAACATGTTATACATTAGATCCTCGGAACTTATTCATCTTATATCTGGAAGTTTGTACCTTTCTTTTTTAAGTTTATTTTTGAGAGAGAGAGAGAAAGAATGCACGCAAGCAGGAGAAGGGCAGAGAGAGAGGGTTCTACGCAGGTTCTGTGATGTCAGCACAGAGCCGACTGCAGGACTCGATCCTCCAACCGTGAGATCATGACCTGAGCAGAAATCAAGAGTCCCTGGAGTTTTGTACTCTTTGAACAACGTTTCACCATTTCCTCCACCCTCCAACCTCTGGCAGATTGGAGTGTGATATAGTCCCATTTGTTTCTGTTTTTGTTGCTTGTGCTTTTGTTGTCATATCAAAAAAAAACATTAATTATAAATCTTATTTTGGGCCCAAGTTTTTCTAAGTTTTGTATAGATATCATCTGACATATACCATAGATATAACTATAGGAAACTTAATATTATTTGACATATGCCATAGATATTAAGTGTAGGAAACTAAATAATAAAATGAACCACTTACCACTTAGTTTAAGAACAAGAATGTTACCAGAAACCTTTCAAGCTCCTTGTGTGTCCCTGTGAGTCCCTTGTGTGTCTTTGTGTGTCTCTCTGGCTGCATTCCAGAAGTAACTAATCTTCTGATTGTTTTAATTATGTCTTCATTCTTTTTATTTCTTTTTGAAAAAGAGTTTCACCTCAATCACGTACGGTCATTGGCTCAAAAGTTAAATGTTTACTTTTCCTTGTTTGTAAGCTGTATAGAAATGGTATAATAATATGTTATAATACTATACTATACTATAATATAATAAAACATAACATATAGTATATTGTATATAGTCTTCTTAGACTTGCTTTTCTTCCACTTGAAAGTGCATATTCTTACTATGTGCGTATTCCATTATTTTCAATTAAAATTTTTTTAATATTTACTTATTTTTGAGAGAGACAGAGTGCAAGTAGGGGAGGGCAGAGATAGGAGACACAGAATCTGAAGCAGACTCCAGCCTCCAATCTGTCAGCACAGAGCTGACACTGGGCTTGAAGTTACAAACCATGAGATTATGACCTGCGCTAAAGTCTTAATTGACTGAACCACTCACTTCCCCTATTTTCTCTGTTTTGAGTTACTCAATTTATCCATTTTGGTGCTTGCACATTTGGATTGTTTCCTGACTTTATTTTTGTAATTGTAGACAATATTGCTTTGAAAAATAAGTATATGTGGTGATGGATGCTAGGTAGATTTAACGTGGTGATCAGTTCACACTATATACATATATTGAATCATCTTGTTGTACATCTGAAACTAATGTGCTGTTATAAGTCAAATGTTTCTCTACAAAAGTAAATAGAAAAAAAATCACTATCAACACCAATGTCAAGGAGATTTTGCCTATGTTTCCTTTAAGGAATTTTACTGTTGCATTTCTTATACTTAACTCTTTAGCCCACTCTAAATTAATTTTTGTGAATAGTGTAACAGAGGGACTCAATTTCACTCTTTCATGTTTGGTTATCCTGTTTTTCCAGCACTGTTTATCCAGAAGACTATCATTTCCTCATTGAGTATTCTTGGCTTCCATGTCAGATTTATGTATGAGTATTTTTTTTATATTCAGGTATAAGAAGACTTGATAGGGAAATGAACCATGTACTACTTAGTTTAAGAATCCTAGGGGCGCCTGGGTGGCTTAGTCAGTTGAGCATCCTACTTTGGCTCAGGTCATGATCTTGTGGTTCATGAGTTCAAGCCCCACATTGGGCTCTGTAGTGAGAGCTCAGAGCCTGGAGTTTATTTTGGATTCTTTGTTTCCCTCTCTCTCAGGTCCTCCCCTGCTTGAATTCTGTCTCAAAATATAAATAACATTAAAAAAATTAAAAAAGGAACTCTAACATTACTATATGTATTAGTATATATTTGTGAGTATATATTTCTGGGCTCTTGATTCTATTCCTTTGATCTATGTTTCTATTTTTATTTCAATACCATACTGTTTTAATTACTATAACTTTGTTTTAAATCAGGAAGTATGATGGAAATTTTTATAAAAATTGCATTCAATTTATAGATGGCCTTGGATACTATTGACATTGTAATTATATTAATTCTTCTAATGTAAGAACATGGGAAATTTTTCCACTTGTTTCTGTCTTCTTCAAATTCTCTCATGAAAGTCTTATAATGTACAATGTATAAAACTTTCACTTCCTTGGTTAAATGTATTCCTGAGTATTGTTTGATACTCTTGTATAGGGTATTGTTCTTTTTCTTTAATTTTTGGATATTTTATTGTAAGTGTATAGAAACACAATTGATTTGTTTGTTGAATTTGTTTCATACAACTTTATTGAATTCATGAATTAGTTCTAATAGTTTTTATAATGAATTGTTTTAAGATTTTTGTATATAAGATCATATTATCTTCAAAAAAGTAAGCAGCTCTTAGTTTTGTTAATCTTTTCAATTGTGTTTATGGTCTCTATTTCTTTTGTTTTTCTTATATTTCTTATCTCTTTATTTCTAACTTTGGGCTTAGTTTTCTTGTTCTAGTTCCTGATGGTATAAATTTTAATTGTTTAATTGAGATCTTTCTTTTTCTTTAAAAATTTTTTAAATGTTTATTTGTATTTTTGTCAAAGAGAGATCAGAGCATGAGGGGGGGAGGCACAGAGAGAGAGGGAGACACAAAATCCAAAGCAGGTTCTAGGCTCTGAGTTGTCAGCACAAAGGCAAATGTGGGCCTTGAACTCACCAACCACAAGATCATGACCTGAGCTAAAACCAAGAGTTGGACACTTAACTGACTGAGCCACCCAGTTGCCTTAAGATCTTTCTTTTTCTTAATGTAAATGTTTATTACTGTAAATTTCTTTCTTAGAATGACTTTTGCTGCTACCTTTGTGTTTTGAGATGTCATGTTTGCATTTTCATTTGTTTCAAGATTTCTTTTTATTTTGCTTTTGATTTCTTCTTTGAAGCATTAGTTTTCCTGAAGTGTAGTGTTTAAATCCCATGCATTTGCGAATTTTAAAGCTTTCCCCCTGGTATTTCTAGTTTCACACTATTGTGGTAGGTAAAGACACTCGGAAATATTCCAGTCTTTTAAAATTTGCTAAGACTTGTTTTGTTAAGTATAAATTTTTGTTGTTTCATCAGAATATGATCTATTCTGGGAAAAGTTCCATGTGTACTAGACAAAATGCATTCTGATGTTAGTGGATGGAATGTTCTATATATATCTGTTAGGTCCATTTGAACGGTAAAGTATGGTTCAAATCCAATATTTTTTGTTGATTTTCTGTCTTGAGGATCTATTCACTGTTTATTTTTTATAATTTTAAATGTTTATATTATTGTTCAGTTCTGACTGAAGAATTTATTTCAGCATTTCTTATAAGGCAGATCTAGTGGTGATGGATTTCCTAAGTCTTTGTTCATTATGGTAAGTCTTTGCCTTTCTGTTAATTCTGAAGGACAAATTTGTTGGATAAAGTGTTTTTGGTTGACAATTTCTTTCTTTCAGCACCTTCATCCCATTCTCTCCTGTCCTTCAAAGTGTCTGCTGAGAAATCTGCTAATAACCATATAAGAGGTTCTATGAAATAGTTTTCTTCTCTTGCTGCTTTTAAAATTCTTTATCTTTGTATTTAGACCGTTTTATTATAATCTATTTTGGAGAAGATTGTTTTGAACTGAAAATTTGGAGTGACTTATTAGCTTCATGAACTTTGATTTCCAAAACCGTTATTTCTTAAAATGAACTTTCTACTTTTACTCATCTCTTCTCCTAATAGGATTTCAGTGATGAATGCAGTATTTCTCTCAATGATATTCCATAAATCTGGTAGGCTTGCTCTAATTCTTTTTTCCTTAAATTTTTATTTATTTTTAAGAGAAAGAGGCATGTGCATGCAGTGGGGGGAGAGAGGGAGACGGAGGATCCGAGGTGAGGTCAGTGCTGACAGCACAGAGCCAGATGTAAGGCACGAACCCATCAGTGCATGAACCCAGAGATTATGACCTGAGCCAAAATCAGATGCTTAACTGACTGAGTCACCCAGGCACCCTTCTAATCCTTTCATTCCTTTCTCTGTTTTGCTTCTGGGTTTGGATAATTACAATTGATCTGTTTTATAAATCATTCTCTCTTCTGTTTGGTCAAGTCTGTTGTTGAGGCTTTTGTTGAATTCTTCAGTTCAGTCATTGTTTCCTGCAGCTCTAATACTTCTGATCGTTTCTCTTTTATATTTTCAATCTGCCTGTTGAAATTCTTTTTTAGTATTGTTTCTCTGATATTGTTAAGTGGCTTATCTGTGCTCTCTTACTTCTCTGCTGTTTTCTTTGGTAGTGACATCTGCTGGGTCGGCCTGCACAGCTGATCACAGTGAGTGAGGACTGCACATGTCATGGCTATGGTCAGTAGCTCCTGCGTTCTTCTTTGCTCCTGGTCGCCTCAGCTTTGCTGGTCTTTGGGAGGTGAAACCGAAGTGGGTCCTTTGCGGGGTGTCTGGAAAATTTGGAGAACCTGGTCGTTCATCAGTTCTCCATAGCCTGGTGGAGGAAACGCTTCAGAGCTGGAAAGTGCCCTCTTGGCGCTGCACCATGCCCAGGTGGTGCAGGCACAAGACAGCTTCTTTCTTTTCTTCTTGTGTGATTATTCTCAGGGTTTGTTTGTTTGTTTGTTTTGTTTTTGTTTTGTTAATTCCTTGTGTTGATACAATTTCTTAATCAAACTCTAGACCTCTCCCACAGCTGTTTTTGTTCATGGAGAGCTTACTGTCGATCTCTGTTGCAGGACAGGAGGCTGAGGTCTCCTGTGTCCATTGGGAACATCAGTCGCACTCCAATTAATCTTATTATATCTATTTCTGGTCTCTAAGCATACTAGAAAACTAAACGTGTACTGAAATAATGAGTGAAATAGCTTAACTTATGAAATTGATAGTTTCCTGAAAAGTTGTATGTAAATTAACACTAGAGTTTGTCTATTTTGGAAGGTATCTGGAAGTTTTATAAAATCTTATTTTGACTTGCAAATCTCAAGCACAGAATTATAGATTTACTTAGACTGATTTTCTTTTTTCAAGTTTTGAGAGAAGTGCCGGAGGTGGAGGGGGCTGGGGGGGCAAAGACAGGGAGAGAATTCCAAGCAGGCTCCAGGTGGACAGTGCAGAGCCTGATGGAAGCCTTGAACTCACAAACCATGAGATCATGACCTGAGTCAAGATCATGACCCGAACCTAAATTAAGAGTTGGATGCTTAAAGGACTGAATCACCCAGGTGTCCCATGATTAGACTGTTTTTTAATTGGGGATTCTTTTTGCAATGAAATGCAGAAAGGAGTTAAAAAGGAAGGAATTGAAAATCTATATCATTTATATTAAAATAATTGTTTAGGGGCACGTGGGTGGCTTAGTAGGTTGAGTGTCCCACTTTGGCTCAGGTCATGATCTTGCCATTTACGAGTTCAAGCCCTGCATCAGGCTCTGTGCTGGCTGATAGCTCAGAGCCTGTAGTCTGCTTCAGATTCTGTGTTTACCTATCTCTCCGCCCTCCCCTACTCACACTTTGTCTCTCTCTCTTTCAAAAATAAATAAACATTAAAAAGTTTAAAAAAATAATTGTTTAAACTCTGATATCTTTCTGCAGATCGATAGCCACCAAACATGTGCTTTTCTTTAATTATTAGACTGTCGTTTTTCAAACAAGTATTTGGCCATATTTCCACACAAGTTAAAAATATCTGTTCAGTGAACAAATACTAATACATGAATAAATAGACCACCACACACAAATAGAACCAGGCTTTTGCCAGCCTAGATGGATGATTTAAATGAAATATAGTATCATCCTTCTGTATATTTTACCTCCAGACTCTGCTATAAGAGTATTTCTACTTTGGAAATAAAATAATCAAAATTTATTGAATGATTTACAGGTAGATAAGTGTCTTAGTGGATAAATTATGTGTGTTTATTCCCAAGATGAATAAATTTTCTGAAACAGATGGTAAAACTCACGTGAGCCTGCTCTTCTGTAAAGGTTAATAAAAATAACTGTATTTATTTTATTTTGCAAAAATGTTTATGTGTTTTTGAGAGAGCACAAGCAGGGGAAATGCAGAGAGAGGGTAACAGAGGAAGAGGAAAGGGCTCTGTGCTGACAACAGAGATCCCAATGAAGGGCTCAGCTCACAAACAACGAGAGCCAGACCTGAGCTGAAGTCAGGTGTTTATCCAACTGAGCCATCCAGGAACTCCCAAAATAATTGAATTTAAGGATTTTTTTTTTTCTGTAGTGTCATACAGGCTGTGTTATATACTATTTGTAAGATTTTTTTTTTCTTATTGGAAGAAGCTCAATAGTATTCTATTTCTATTTTCCTTTAGTGAACAAGGAGAAAACAAAGGGTTATAATGAAACTGACTACCCTCAACATTATGTAGCTAACAAATTTGAATTGCTCCATCACTGCCCTTAAATCAATCTTTGTGTCCTTCTTCAAGAATGAACCTAAAGGAGAACATATATATCGTTTAGAATCAGACATCATTGATTGATCGTGCCTTTCTGATCTTTTTCACAATATAATATTGTTAAAAGAAGAAAGTCATATTTTGGTTAATCCGGACTAGAGATCAATGGAATTGCTCAAGCTGTGAACAAAGGGAACATGTATAATCATTAAGATTAAGTATTAAAATTTAACGCTGGGAGAGGAACCCTTGTATAACTTAGAGTATATCCTTGCAAAAATGGAGAGGCAAAAATGTCTACCATTTACATGAGAAGGATTGTTTAAACTGAAAAGGTATACATGTGTTAGTTGGAAAGAATTCAGGTGCCGCTGCCATGGAGAGGTTGGAGGGGTGGTCACAAAGAATCATTAGATAAGATATAGGGGAAAAAAGACTTTTGGTATCGAAATGCAATGTGAGTATATATTTTTATCTTATGATAGAGGAATAATATCAGGCTCACACGAGTCTACAGATTTGTGTTTCACAGACCACTAGCAACCTTGTTTACAGATATTATCTGAACATTAAAGAAAACTGAAGGATTGTTGTAAAACGTCAATAGCCTTACGGATAACTTGAAAAACAATGAGAAACTATTTTACAGTTTTTCCCATGATGTTATAAAGACTTAATGCTTCATTATTAAAGTTTAGCCTAAATAACTTAGAATCTATAGATACCATTAAGTTTTTCTTAGGGACCAAAAATTATGGAATCTTGAAAATTTGTCATATTTATCTCCCAAATGGTTTAATCTTCACCCCTGTGTGGTTTTAACCTTGTTTCACATGAAGGAAGCTTTAATACTATCTATTTCAATACAGTCAACTGCTCTTTCTTTTCTGACATAGACCTAAAAGGGTTTAAATACCCTGATGGCATCCTGCCAGGAATGAGCTGCAAGTAGAAAAGTAGAGGGAATAAAAAAGTAAACAAAGTTTCAACCCACTGAGAGAGCGGCTCCAAGCTGGATAATAAAGACAGCAGGTTGATGCGCTGGTTTTTCTTCAGGGAAAGAATGTTGGACAGTTTCCTGTTGATTGATTCTCTAAATCTTTTCCTTTCATGTTCAATCTTTCCACAGTCTTTGCTGCTATTTCTACTGTTCTTTCAAGTGAGGAGTTTGATTCCCAGCAGTGCTAATATTGGTTTCTTCTTGGACAAGAAAGTTATGAAAATCTTAAAGCCAATGAAATGGAATTTTTACATCATCCATTTATGTGACAAGTTTATTACTGCCTTTGAAAATTGTTTTACTGAGTTTCATTGTAGTCGTCTTGTAGTAGTAGACAATGAAAAAAATAGCTTAACAATTCAATTCCTTATAATAAAAAGGAAGTATAAGGAATTTTTATGTGGATTCTCAAGTTTATGCCAAAGAGAACAACTCATATAAGCAATTTGTGAAAGCCTGGATTAAAGTTTCTTTTTTAAAAAATATGTTTAAGGTTTATTCGAGTGAGAGAGAGAAAGAGAGGATGGGAGAGGGGCAGCGGGAGAGAGACACAGAATTTGAAGCAGGATCCAGGCTCTGAACTGCCAGCACAAAGCCCGACAAGGGGCTCGAACCCACGAATGTGAGATCATGACCTGAGCTGAAGTCAGATGCTCAACCGACTGAGCCATCCAGTACCCTCATTCTATGCCCTTTTTCAAATTGGTTGTGCTGTCCCTGAAGAAACCTTGTTAATATCATTTGTCATGAGGCCTCAGAAAAGCCCTGGGAAGGGTATTTATGTTTCTTTCATGTGGAGGAAGGACTTGCAAAATAAGGCGCTAAAGAAAGATCTGGTTTAATATCAGCTTTTCGTTGCCAATATTTAGTTGCAGAGCCCACCTCCTAGACTGTGTAACCATTGAGAAAACTAAGGAGGCCACAATGAAAGAATTAGAAAGCTCTATTTTATTTATGTTAATTTTATAATTTTTATCTTTAAAATGCCCTTAAAGGCAGTATTAAAATAACACATTTACAGGGACTCCTGGTTGGCTCAGTCGGTTACTCATCCAACTCTTGGCCTCAGCTCAGTCCATGATCTCAGGGTTTGAGAGTTCAAGTCGTGGTCTTGGCTCAGGTCATAATTTCAGGGTTCATGAATTCAAGCCCTGCATCACACTCTGCACTGATAGCACAGAGTCTGCTTGGGATTCTGTCTCTCCCTCTCTCTGTCTCTCCCCAGCTCTCTCCGTCAAATAAATAAATAAAAATCTTTAAAAAGTTTTGAAAGTTTGAGTTGTTGCTTTTAGGTGTTTCCTTCTTTCTTTTCTTTTTTCTTTTTGTTGGTTGTATGAAAAAATGAGCACTGGCGATAAAGAAAGGGACTTCCAAGTTAATATAAACTACCAACCCATATCAGTGAGCATTACCCACAACAATCCCACAACACCAGCGTATATAACATAAAAAATAGGGTTTGTCAGGAAAGGGAAACATGGGATTTGTAGGTCTGTGTGAATTAGTGTAGTATTTCTCCGACGTACCCAGGCCCTCACCTCTGCACGAAGCCGGGGGGGGGGGGGGGGAAGCAACACTGCATCACTGGGGCTGTGGCATCCTCGGCACTCAGTGTATGAAAAGCAAGACTGATTTAAGAGTTGCCTGTAGGTCAAGTGGCACTATTAGGATAAAACCAGGCTCAAAAAAATTTGATGGGACTCTTCCTAGGAAGTCAGTGAGCCAGGATGAAGAATGAGTAGAGAGCTCTGGGATGAAATGAAAGAATATCCCCTGTATAAGCTTTCTATTATAGCTGTAACAAATTACCTCAAACCCAACACATATCCATTATGGTATAGTTATGTAGGTTGGAAATACCTATGGGTTTTCCTGGACTAAAATCAAGGTGTCAGCAGACCTGGCTTTGTTCTGGAAATTTAAGGAAAGAATCTCTTTTTTTGGTCATCAAGCATTGGCAAAATTCAGTTCCATTCAGTTATTGGACTGAGGTCCCTCTTTCATCTCTAGCATTCAACTGGAGACAGTCTGTACCTCTTAAAAGTCTCTCTCCAGTCTTTCCCCAAAATACCTTACCTCTCAGAACAAGGATCTGGGCATAAACCCTTTTTAAATTGCCATCATTTTAACCTTCTTTCTTTAAAGCATCTTTTTAAAAATGTTTATTATTTATTTATTTTGAGAAAGAGAGAGAGAGACAGAGAGAGAGAGAGACAGAGAGAGAGAGAGACAGAGAGAGAGAGAGAGAGAGGCATGACATGAGCCAAAGTCAATGTTCAATGAACCAAGCCACCCAGGAACCACTAA
The DNA here is from genome assembly GCF_006229205.1 of Suricata suricatta. Taxonomy (NCBI): domain Eukaryota; kingdom Metazoa; phylum Chordata; class Mammalia; order Carnivora; family Herpestidae; genus Suricata; species Suricata suricatta. The sequence goes on along the minus strand of NC_043705.1, from coordinate 126,957,270 downwards.
ATCATCTCTGATCACAGATGGAAAACTTCTCTCCTTTTAAAGACCCTTGTGATTCAATTCTCTGCACTCAATCTAGAATAATCTCATCTCAAAATCTGTAACCTCAATCACATCTTCAAAATACCTCTTGTCTGGTAAGACTCATTGTCACAGGTTCTGAGGATCTGTATATGGCTACCTTTGGGGAACCATTATTTTGTTTACAACATACATCTTTTGTTATTTCTCTTCCGCTCAACTCTGGATGAGCCAGAAGATGGAGAAAGTTATAGTGAAAGAATAAATACTGCTACTCAGGCACCACTAGTCCCAGAATCTCCGTGGCCTAAACTGAGAAAGCAGGTGACACTGTGAATTGGATGTGAGATCAGAGTTTAACTTTGGACTGGAAAAGCTTTGCTTAGAAAAGCTTAAATGGAACAGAAAGCTATCAGATCTGCCCAAGATGACCTTCAAAGGAGTGGGAAGGGGTAATTTGAACTACCTGTCTGAAAGTCAAAGCTGGAGAAAAATCATTTTCTATTTGTGTATCCATAATGAATTCAATGCATTCGATGAACTAGTTAAACATATTTAATATTTTAATTTTTTTGTTATTTTATCATTTTATGAGTGGCATAGTGATCTGGAAATGGCAAACCTGTAACAAGTATATTGATCCCTTGTAAGAGGGTTACAATGATGGGAAAATAGAATCTTTGCCCTTGTTCATCTGATAGCTTATTCTACAACACATTTTGATATAAACTGAAAAAGTCATTTTATAAAATATGATCATGATAGACATAAATTACCTGCCTATATATGCCAGGAATTCTACAAAACACTTGAGGATTGTCATTATGTTTAACCTCACCAAAAAATATTTGTTTTTTATTACATTTTCTATGATATATGTGAGGGCCCTAAAGTCAAACAAATTCTCTTAAGTCACAACACCAATAAACAGAGGAAGAAAACTTGAATCTGCATTTGCCTTTTTTCATAGTAGGGGTCTTAACAAGTGGGATACTTATTCTTTTCTCCCATGTTTTCCTTAAGTATATCTTTGTGAGCACACAAACAGCAGGAGAAAATTCAATACTCCTCTAAAGGCTTTATGTCAGGGCATTCTGAAAGTTGATTTCATTACTTTACAAATGTGTGAAGGACGTGAAATCTAGACCACTATTTTTTAAATTATGAGATTGAATATCATTTTCAGATAAATGGAATTTATCAGCTCCTCAAGGAATAAAGAATGTGCAAGGAGAATTTTTAAAATCTCTTACAAGCCTAGTGGCAAAGTTTCACCTTTTTAAAAAATTTTTATAAGAAGTTTTGGAACAGGATAATTAATTATACTGTATAAAAATGGAAGAGGCAATAAACAATGTTCAACACAAGACAGCAGTATTTACACCTTGTGTCACTTTAAAATACTGCTAATTGTCTGTAGTAGTTGTAAAACTATTATGTTTCCAAATGGTTGGCATACTTGAAAATGAGGATACTTTAAAAATTCAACTTTAAGTTATATTTAGAGAAATAACACATATCTTGATGTAAGCTTCAAAGATGAAAAAGGGAGAGGTTTTTGGGCAGATAAGCTAAGTTGTAGGCTAGGTGGGCATAGAAAAGGTGCTCTCTAGGGGCACCTCCAAGGGACTAAACTTTGGAGGGAAGGGAAAGGAAGGTGAAAATTTTTATATTTCTTAATGTTTATTTATATTTGAGAGAGAGAGAGAGAGAGAAAGGAACAAAGTATGAATGGAGAGGAGCAGAGAGAGAAGGAGACACAAAATCCAAAGCAAACTCCAGGCTCTGAGCTGTCAGCACAGAGCTCAATGCAAGGCTCAAACTCACCAACCTTGAGTTCATGACCTGAGCTGAAGGTGGATGTTTAATCAACTGAGTCACCCATGCAGCCCATAAAGCAGATTTATAATATGATCAGTAATGCATTAGTCAGTTACATAATACTGGCTATTATAATAAAAAATCCCCTATCTCAGTGGCTTTAACACACACCTATAGGATTCTTACACAAATTCCAATGCAGATTTTTCTTGAAGCAGTGACTCTCCTTCCAGTGGTGACTCCACTTGAACACCCCATATCTATTTGTAGCATCATAGAGAGACCTGTGCTGGATACTCCTCATAGAGCAGAAGCATGAGGAGAAAACATTGATGGGAAGCATGGAAGTCTAGGAAACCAAGTGTTGTAGCATTTTCTCTATAATTAGAACAAATAAAAATTTAAAAAAAGATGGTGCCACTAGAACTACTAACATTTGCAGTAGGATAGTCTTGAACAAAACCGTATCAATAACTACATGAACTATCATGGTGGGAAAAAACAGAAATGGTCAGACGGGATTAAAAACCATCTTGTGATTCTCGATTGTCTGAATAGGTACACATTGACTACAAAAATACAGGGTTTGAAAGTAAAAAAATTAAAAAAAAACTCTACTAGACAAATTATAAGCATGAGAAAACTGGAATGGGAATGCTAACACCAAAAAAGTACGTGTCAGAAAAATGAAGACAGATGAAGATTCATAATGACAAATGAGTGACTTGTCTGGGAAATAAAACCCACCAAAATATGTATTTGTTTCATAATAAAGTTACAAACACGGAGAGCAAATCCATCAAAACTGAACATAGAAATTGACAAATTCATATTAGCAGCTGAGGAATTTTTATCCACTTCTCACAATTGTTAAAACATGCAACCAAGAAATTAAATGATGAATTTGAACATCATTATCAATCAATTTGAACCACTTGACATTTTTAACACCACAGCTAAAACTGTAGAAGATGTAATTTCTACTACTGCAATTTGAATGTTTCCCCTCAAAAAATGTATGATGGATTTTACAATAATGAGCCATTAAATTTCAAGGTATCTCTAACCACAACAAAATTAAATTAGAGGTCATTAACGGGAAGAAATCTAGAAAATCTTTTTTATGTAAGGGAAAAAATGAATAATAAATGACTAAAGAAGGAATCACAGGGGAAATAGAAAATATGCCAAATAAATAATAATGGAAAGAAAAATGCAAAATTAGTGAGATGTAGTCAATGTTGTGTTGAAAACTATAGGTTTAACTGTTCATACAAAACTTTTTTAAAGTTTAAAATCAGTTAATCTATAGAAAGTAGGGGAAAAAAAGCAAATTGAGTCCAAAGTAATTAGAAAGAAAAAAAAATAATAATGGAAGTAAAATTTTAGATGAAATTGAGAAAGACAAATATAGAGAAGGAATTTAAAACTCAAAATTAGTTCTTTGAAAGGCTAATATGATCTATAAGTATATAGAGAGGCTAAACAATTATTAAAAGAAGTAAAACATGTATGAGTAGTATGAGAAATGAAAGAGGACATATTACTACATATCTTATAAACATTTAAAGAAAAACACAAAACTGGTCATCTGTGTGGTACACTCAGTTTCAGTGTCAGACTCATTTTTTTCTTTTTAAAATTTTTTAAATGTTTTTTATTTACTTTTGAAAGACAGAGAGAGACAGGGGAGGGTCAGAGAGAGAGGGAGACAGAATGCGAAGCAGCTCCAGGCTCTGAGCTGTCAGCACAGAGCCCAACACGGGGCTCGAACCCACGAACCGTGAGATCATGACCTGAGCCGAAGCAGGACGCTTAACCGACTGAGCTACGGAGGTGCCCCCAGTGTCAGACTCTTGTTCTCGGCTGACGTCATGATCTCATGATTAATACACCGAAAACTAATATGGTTATATGTTAACTATACCTCAACAAAAAAATTATATTTTTTATCAAAAGAAGCCAGTAAAATATAATTCCATACTTAAGATTTTTCTCATGCCAAGTTAAAGAACAGACAAAAAAATACAGTGAATGGAATCAGAACATTTCATGTATTATATGATGAGGATTGACTAGAAATAGTTTGTTTTCAAGAAGTAAATTAACCAGGTTTAGAAAAATACAGAAAATTGAGGGCAAGAGTGAGGTCATATCCAGTAGTCTTCAGGCAGAATTGTAATACCTCCAAACCCTACTCCCATTGTTAACCAGCACTGAAGGTTTTGTCTACTAGGGACCAAATACATGATTTATTGGATGTCCTTATTTACTAACAAATTGATTGATTGATTGATTGATTGATTGATTGATTGTAAAACTGAACCACGGCACAGAAAATATATACAGAAACTGATTTTACATTGCTCAGCCAAAGGATATCATGGATTGCTGTCGATGTACCAAACCAAGAAAACAACTATTACCGTCTGACACATAATAAAGGAGTGTTTGAGGAGTTTTATCTTCTGGAAGATATGCCAGTAATCAATTACTTGTCAGGTATGATCCAATGAGTCACAAGTGTTGGGAAAAGATAATTAAAAACAAAATCTCCTCTCAATCCATAAAACCTCTCCACAAGTGCAGAAGAGAAAGAAAACAAGTTTATTACTGAATAAGCCTTGGACTAGAATGTAATGTGCATCACGGGCTAAGACAGAAAGAAATTCCACCCGTTTACATAGCCAAAAAGACACAAACCATTACATTCGTGTCCTTAAGAGAGAGGACTTGACAGCACCATTTGTCACGAACAGTTCATCCTAAATTCACTTGGTATTTGGAGTGACCATCTGTGTTAGCTAATTGGTTTTCTCCACAGGAAAAATAAGCTTCTGTATCTTTATGAGAGAATGTAGTTTTGTAACTTAGAAGCAAGGCATCTGCTGGAGTTAGGCTCCTACCCACCCACTTGAACTAGGAGATGGGGGCTCCAACTTCCTGGGTGCTTACCTTTTAAAGAAATTGTTCCAGGTTCCTTGAGAAAGACACTCTTGAGTAGTAAAGCTGCTAAGAGGTTTATTTACTTTTTTAAAAAAAGTTTACATACATTTCAAAGAGACAAATAATTTAGAATTACAAACTCTCATGTAAATTACTTAGGGAAAGTGTGGGGAAAGTCATATCCCTTTCCTTATGTTCAACAAAGAGAATTAAGCTTCTTTTTGGAAATCTGTGCCTGCTCTTACACAAGACTCCTCTGTCTTCTTTTCCCCCAATTTTTGATATTTTAAAGTATTGTTAGGTAATGTTTTGATTAAAAATTAAAATATAGCATAAGTAAAATCACATTTCCCATTCTTTACTCAATAACGTTTATTTCCTTTCAAATTTTAATTTAAATTCTAGTTAGCTAATATACAGTGCAATATTGGTTTCCGGAGTAGAAGCCAGTGATTTATCACTCACATACAATACCCAGGGCTCATCACAACAAGTGCCCTTCTAATACCCATCACCCACCTAGCCCATTACCTGCCCACCTCCCTCCATCAACCCTCAGTTTGTTCTCTATCTTTAAGAGTCTTTTACGACATGTTTCCCTCTCTCTTTTCCTATTTTTTCTCCCTCACATATGTTTATCTGTTTTGTTTCTCAAATTCGACATATAAGTGAAATCATGGTATTTATCTTTTTCTAACTGACTTATTTCACTTAGCATAATACATTCTAGTTCCATCCACTTCATAGCAAATGGCTAAATTTCATTCTTAATGATGGCTGAGTAATATTCCATTGTATAAATATATACCACATCTTCTTTATCCATTCATCAGCTTATAGACATTTGGGCTCTCTCCACAGTTTGGCTATTGTTGACAGTGCTACTATAAACATCAGGGAGCATGTATCCCTTTGAATCTATATTTTTGTTCATTGGTTAAATACCTAGTAGCTCAATTGTTGGATCATAGGGTATTCTATTTTAACTTTTTGAGCAACCTCCATACAGTTTTCCAGAGTGGCTGCACTAGTTTGTGTCCCCATCAACAGTGCGATGTCACATCCTCCCCAACACCTGTTGTTTCCTGTGTTCTTAATTTTAGCCATTCTGACAGGTATGAGGTTGCTTCTTGTTGTGGTTTGGATTTTTATTGCCCTGATGATGACTGACGTTGAGCTTCTTTTTATGTGTCTGGTAGTCATCTGCATGTATGGTTTGGAAACATATCTATTCATATCTTTCTTCCTTTTCTCACCTGGATTATTTGGTTTGGGGGTTTTGAGTTTGATAACTTCATTACAGATTTTTGATACTACCCTTTATCAGATATGACTTCTTCTATTCCATAGGCTGACTTTTAGTTTTATTGCTTGTTTCCTTCACTGTGCAGAAGCTTGTTATCATGGTGAAACCCCAATTGTTTATTTTAGCTTTTGTTTCTTTTGCCTTCAGAGACATGTCTAGTAAGGAATTGCTAAGGGCTATGTCACAGAGGTTGCTGCTTGTGTTCTTCTGTAGGATTTGTCTCACATTTGGTTAAGTCTTTCATCTATTTTTAATTTATTTTTGTGTATGGTGTTACAAAGTGGTCCAGTTTCATTCTTCTGCCTGTCATTGTCCAGTTTTCCCAACACCACTTGTTAAAGAGACTTTTTCCTTTAACTTTTTCCTATTGTATAATCTTTCTGGCTTTGTGAAATATTACTTGACCATATAGTTGTAGATCCATTTATGGGTTTTCTAATCTATTCCATTGATCTATGTGTCTGTTTTTACACTAGTATCACCCTGTCTTGATGACTACAGCTTTGTAGTATAGCTTGAAGTATGGAATATAATACCTCCAGCTTTGCTTTTGTTTTTCAGGATTTCTTTGGCTATTCAGGGTCTTATGTGGTTTCATGCATTTTTGAGTTGTTCATTCTATCTCTATGAAGAATGCTGGTAGTATTTTGATAAAGATTACATTCATTGTGTAGATTGCTTTGGGTACTATAGACATTTTAACAATGTTTATTCTTCCAATCCATGAGCATGGAATGTTTTCCCCTTTATGGGTGTCCTATTCAATTCCCTTCATAAGTGTTCTATAGTTCTTAGAGTACATATCTTTTACCTTATATTGGTTAAGATTATTCCTAGGACTCACAGCTTTTGGTGGCATTATAAATAGGATCAATTCCTTGATTTCTATTTCTGCTGCTCATTACTGGTGTGTAGAAATGCAACAGGTTTCTATACATTGATTTTATATCCTGTGACTTTGCTAAATTCATGTATCAGTTCTAGAAAACTTTTGGTGATGTCTTTTAGGTTTTTTATATAGAATATCACATAGTCTGCAAATGTGAAAGTTTGACTTCTACCTTGGTGGTTTGAATGCTTTTTATTTCTTTTTGTTGTCTGATTTCTGAGGTTGAGTCTTTTAATACTATGTTAAAAACAAGGGTGAGAGTGGACATCCCTGTCTTGTTCCTGACAGTAGTGAAAAAAAAAAGACCCAAACAGTAACTTTTTTAAAGTGCTTTATACAAACACTTCAAAATGTTTAACATATTCCATAAGACGTCATCTTTGTCTCTGCCTATATTTACAAACTTGCCTCAGCGCACTTCTTCCTTATCTTTCTAGCTTCCTGCCATGCTAATTCAAATTTTATTACTTTTTACAATTTAGTAATTTATAATATTTGGCAAAGAATATAACTTCTCAGTTTTTCTCCATGTGAAATTCCCTTTTTCCTACTCCTCATCCAGGGAGTTCATGTACACTCTTAATCGAAAGCTTTCTCTGACTCCAATAACTTAGATCACTCTATGTGCCCTTTGAGATTACCTTATGTTTTTCTCACTT
>NC_043705.1:126892131-126947131 GCF_006229205.1 Suricata suricatta | reverse complement strand
CCTCCTCCAAATAGATTCTCGCTCTTGTTCTGGGGTGAGGACATCCAGCTCCAAAAGATGACTCAAAGTTTATCTAATTCAGTCATAATCTTCTTACTCTTTTTATGCAGTTTTGGTCTAAGAATGAGCTTTGATCTATTTCTCACAATAGAAAAATGGATGTGACAGGAAAAAATCTTATGCAGCCATTTTGGAACCATAAAAGTAGATATTTTTAGATACTGAAATAGCAGAGTTGGAAGATAGAAGGATTCGTATCCCCAATCACCATGTCTCAGATGCAGCACCAGTATCCAAGCTTTCTTTTCAAGTTGGTGTGTTTTAAGGCAATTTTAGCCAAAATCATTATTCACTGATACACAAGTTTATCAAGTAGAATAAAAATGCTTTTGCACTTTCAAGAGATCATGAATTAAAACTAAATTTTTCTCAATACTAATTTTTCATCATCTCTTATTGTTTCTGGAAATACACCAGCTAACAATACAGACAAATCCCTTCCCTTGTGTTTTTATATATTGAACAAAATAAGATAATAAACAATTAATTAAGCCAAATATGTCATATACTCATATGAATAAAATACAGCAGGCAGATGAAAGAGAGTGCTGGGGGAGGGTTATTTCAGCATAGACTTTAGAAGAATCCTCACCAAAAAGATACTATTTGAACAGAGCTTGTAGGAACAAAACGTGTAGAGAATTGGGTGAAAGATATTCCAGCCAGCAGGGGCACTAAGTGCAAAGGTCCTGAGGCAGCAGAATACCTGGAATATTCACAAAAATGAAGGGATCTAGTTTGGATAGATGAGTGCAAGGGAAAGTAGTAGGATATGAAGTTAGAGAGGTTACAGAGAAAAGTGATGGAGCATATGGACAATGTAAAGAAGTTGGTCTTTCCTCAGGATAATAAATGAGGACAATGGGGAACTTTAGCAAAAGAATGATATGTTCTGTGACAATTTAACAAGATAATTTTGACTGAATTAAGAATATAATGCGAGTGATGAAGGGAGAAGCCAAAAGACCAGGTCAAAAGATATTGCAGTAAACAAGGGATATCTTGAGTATCTCATACCTAAGGAGATATGAATATTCTTATATGTGAATTTTAAGCTAAGAAAATTTGCTTATAAAATTTGGAGATGAAGAGATCAGAAAATACATTTTAGGCAAGGGAATACTCAAGAGCCACGGTAATATGAATGATCATAAAATATTTGGATGCTCAAGCTGCCGTTACAAATGACCTCTGAGTGGGTGATTCAAGTGCAGACATTTATCTCCCAACGTTTTGGAGGCTGGAAATCCACGATTCGAAGTACCAGCAGATTTCGTGTTTGGTGAGAGCCCTCTCTCTGACTTGCTGATGGATGCTCTTTTTTTTCTTTTGCTGTGTCTTCAAATGGTAGAAAGAGAGATAGCTCAGGTCTCTCTTTTCTTATAAGGACACTAATTTCATCATGGGAGCTTCATCCTCATAACTTTATCTAAACCTGATTGTCTCCCAAAGGCTCCACTTCCAAACACCATCACATTGGAAGTCGGGGCTTCAAATTTTGAGGGACAGAGGGGGGACACAAACTTTAGTCCATAACAGGCTGCTTTGAAGAATGACAATTGAGCCATATAGACAACAGGAGCCATTTCACTGCCAACATGCTGCTTAGCCAAGCATTCTACTTAGTTACTGGACCCGTTACCCATTTCAATTTGGCCTTTCATTTTGATGAAATGGGTTTCATAACTTTTCTGTCCTTTCTCATCTTGTTCCCAAAGCTGACTCGCTGAAAAATGTATAGCCAGGATGAACGATACACAGTATGAAGAAGTTGTAGATCAAGGTAGCCTGAGAATTATCCAAACAGTGGTTTAAAAGGGATGTGTTCCTGTGAACCTGAAAATGAGGAATCGTTAACATTTTGCTCTTATGGTCTGAGGGACTGCTGAGCTTCTGATTGAGATCTACACTAAAGGCCAAAAATTGTTGATAGAATGTATCACATGGAACTCTCAAATTTGAAACTTGCAGAGGTCCACAAGGAGTACCTCAAGGGCCTGGATAAAAGCAGACCTGAAAAACATGACATATCAGAGGGGATGTAGACAGAGGGTGGAAGAAAATATCCCATTACCTTCAGAAAAGAATAGCAGGAGACAGTGGGGATCAGCTTTCCCTGGAGCGGGGTGCAAGATCCTGGTTTCCAATTGGACTTCCATATTGGCTACATTTGAGTCTCTGGCTTTAAATGAATATGTGAATTATAGGATCTTCATTAGAATGTTAATTAATCTGGAAGGCAAGACAAAAATAAAAGTAGAGGAAAACTTTTTCAGGAATTAGATGAGACTCACCCTCCATATATGTACTAACTTTAAAGTAATAGTTAATGATGGTAGCTCTGAAAATAAAAGTAGTTTTTAGATGATAGAAGAGAACTCAAGTCATTAACACTATATTTTTCAAGAATTTATTATAATCATGGTTAAATATATGTTGTTTGTTAATAGTTTGATGAGTAACAAATTTTTAAAATAATAATAATAATAAACATAAAAAATAATGTTACTTTTGAGGGCATGTTATTTATTAGGCACTGCAGTACAAGCTCCTGTATTTTATCTTGTGAAATCAATGCAATAAACCTGAATGTTAGGTACCATTATTCAACTTCCAAGGACAGGAAGCTGAGTTTCAAAGAGGTTAAGTAATTTGTCCAAGGTCACAGAGTCAGTGAGTGGTTTAAACCCAAAACCTGATCTCTGCCCACTAAATCTCTCTGAATCTTAACTAATCTGCAATAGAAATGCCTTTGCAATGTCCGTGTTCATTGTTTTTGCTCTAAGCAAAACAAATTGTGACAAGGAACCACCAGAGAATATTAGAGGTGAAGGGAAGCTTATGAATCAAATAGAACAGTTGCTCTCACAAAGAGAGAGGCAGTTTCTTTGGTAAATGTGTGTCTGGTGAGGGAGAGAATGGAAAGATATTTGACAGTCAGTCACTTAAGGAGTTTTTAAAATTGTAACCAGTTTGATAAACTTCTTTGGGTTACCCCTTTTATTGTGATGCCCAGCAATCTGCATTGTAACAAACATACCAATTTAATCTTATTTGTAAAAGTTTTGTCCCTCATTAATGGATGATCCCTGTCTCTCCATGTAGTCAGAAATTTCAAAAAGCACAATATTTGTGATGTAATATTTGAAGAAGCTAAGAGAAACCACTGTTTAAACATGTAGGTTGAGTCCAATACTAGAAGACACGTAATGATAAGTCAAGAATAGGTGCTAACTGAATGAGGTCACATCACATAGGCTGACAAAAGTTAACAGAAATGGAAAATTCCTGAGTACTTAGGTTTCCATGGTTTGAAAGTGGAATGCACTAAAATTGCAGGCAAGCGGAACTGACTACATTTTTCTGTGTTGTACTGAGTTTATGGTGGCCTCACATTACCTTTCATCTAGTTAGAGAAAGAAAAATTCTTGAAAAAGAGTGGAATCATAGTTTTGAAAGTTGGCAGAGGAAAGGAAGTTGCTTCCAACATAAGGAGTGTGAATCTTAATCTCAGGAATGTAACCATAAAGAATGTTTTCCTAATATAAATACATTACTCATATATTGGCTAAAGATTAGTGCAATTAAATTTCAAAATAAAGACATAATGTACATACTTTCTAAGTGTGATAACATGATGATCTTTACTGTATTTCTTGATCTTCTGTGTTTTACTATGATTTCTGTGATTACTGTGATTTCTATAGTTGAGTATTTCCTGAATTCATTGTTATCATCAAAAACCATATTTGAGTTACATGATTGGTACCTCTCAAGGATCTATCATTTTAAAGTAAATTTATGTCTGATAAAAATATTGTTTGTTTTCCTATCCATTTATTTATTTTTACGAATTTTATTTTTTTAAGTATTCTCTATACCCAAGGTGGAGTTCAAACCCACAATGCTGAGATTAAGAGTCACATGCTTTACTGACTAAACCAACTAGGCACCCCTGTCCTATTCATTTAAATTGATAACGTTATATTCCTCAAATCTCTGTATTTCAAGTATAGTAAACACTTTTCTCCCTCTTCTTTAAACTGCCAAATATTATTAAATATACTATGCATGTAGTTCTTAGGTTTTTTATAGGTTGCAACATATAATAGTCTTGTAAAGGTCAACCCTCTCGAGGGTAAACTACAAAAACAACTTATAGTTATCAAGGTAGAGTACATTGTTTTTTATAAAGCTTTGCTGTGGTATCTTGTACTGGAGATGCCCAAGCCTTTTAACCAGACGGAACTTTCCTCATGACATGCGGGTGGTATTTTTTTCTCCCTCCTTTCTTTCCTCCAAAGGCTCCTGGAGTGCCTTCCTTCCTCTAAGCCCATAAAATGTGTGATCTCCTTTGAGATCAATATTAATGCCATTTCAGCCCTTTGTGGCAATGAGATTAGAATTCTAAATGTTCAAAATCCAACAGCTTTTAATGAAAAATGATAGGAATTATCACATACCTAGAGCTTAGAAAGGATGGAATTGTATTTGCACATTATTAAAGATCTGAATAATTTAGGTTATTTTTAGATTTGAATTGCTTAGAGGATTTTAGAAAGCTCAATTTAAACTGCTCAAAAAATCTACTAGTTCGCCCTGATTTCAGCAATTTTACATCACTTAAATTTTTTCATGGAATAAGGTTTAGTTGTTAAAGAAATGAATATTTTGGACTTCAGATCAATAGTGAAAAAAGTACCAAAATTTTAAAGTAAAATTTATTTAATTACTATACTATCTTTAAAATGTATTTTTTAGATGAATGCTTTGCTTTGTTTTTATGTTCTTTTTTCAGTTCTCTAGCAAAAAACTGTATTTTTTTCAAGTCTTATAAGGAATATAGAATAATAGCATTCTAGTTACACATCTGTGACCAGAGGATTGAAAATGACTTGCTATAACCCAAATATGCATTACATTTTCTCTAATAACCTAGCAATTCTAAATATTTTTTGTGTCCAGTTCCCTTACAGGTACAATTTGAAATTCATATGCCCCTATCTGCGCTGCAAAGACAATGTGGTGGATTATAGATTCACTATAAATATTTGGTATTATCATTAATGAAATATAAATGTTGAGACAAGATTAATTTTGGGGGTTAAAAGAGTAGCATATCTTAAAATTAAAAAGAATTAGAAATGAACAAAGAATACAAGACAAATGGTCCAGGACTAGAGACCACATGCATTCCCACTCCCCAGGGAAACTAGAAAATATTTTAAACCTAATTTTTAGCCTGAAAGTTAAAATAAGAGAAGTGAATGATAAATAACTTAAAAAGAATCACTCCTGTATTATGACTGTAGGTTAATAAAAATGACCAAATATCTAAAAATAAAACTGTAGCTAAAAAAAGTATATATATATATATATATATAGGGGGTGGAATAGACAATGTTAATATAATAAGGGCTTTGAAAGAATTGCTTTCTGCAACAAAATTTATACCTCCATTCAAGATCTTCATCCTCACCTCTTCTGTTTTTATACTTCCTAACCGTTTTGTTATTAAGAATGGCTTCAAGATCACTGAACTTGGGGCTTAAACTTCACAACAGATGATTGCAAACTATTAGTCTAATTAAAAACGTTCTTCACAAAAACCTTCACATCCAGAGGAATAAATGGCTTCAAATTCAACTCTAAAAATAACTTTTCAACAAGGTGACTTAAATGCTTGATCTGAAATACTGTGTTCATGTTTAATTTTTTTTGTCAATTATGGATTAAAATGGACTACTTTGTGTAAAATTCTATGAATTTTCATACATGTGTAGATTCGGGCAGAGAACACCTCCATCACCTCCGAAAGCAAGGCAGTGCTATCCCTTTATTCTCATCCCCTTCTCCCACCATGACCCATGGTAACCACTGACCTGTTCCCAATTTCTATAGTTCTAATTTCTGCTTTTTTTATTCTCATAGCTGTAATATAAGTGGAACAATACAGTTTATATGCAACCCTGAAACCAACTTCTTAGACTCAGGATAATGCATTTGAGATCCATCCAGATTGTTGCCTCTATGAAAAATGCATTCATTTTAATTGCTGAAGAGTATTCTATTCCATTCCATTGTTCATCGTATTTTACTTGTTTATTCCTTAGCCTCTTGTAACATATTTGCGTTGTTTCCAGTTTTCAGCAATAAGAAGAGGCTACAAATCTTCATGTAAATTTCTTTGTATAGGTATAAGTTTATTTCTAGTTAAATACTGAGCAGTGGGATTGTCTGCTCACACTGTTAAGTGTATGTTTAACTTTATAAAAACCACCAAACTATCTTCCGGAGTGTCTGTACAATGTCACATTCTGGTTATCAATGTTTGAGAATTCAAGTGTCTCCACACCTGTTTCAGTGCTTAGTATTATCAGTATGATTTTTATTTTTTGTTATTTTACTGGTCATGTGTTTATCAATTTTTTTTCAGTGTTTATTTCCATAAGGGCTAATAATGAGATATCTCTTTACATGTATTTGCCATTTTTATATCCTCTTTGGTGAAATGCTATGTGTGTCTTGCAGCAATTTTTAATGTATTTTTCCTCATTATATTTTGAGAGTCTATTATGTATTCTCAATGCATAACCTTTCATGGATACATTATTTGCAAATATATTCTCCTAGCATGTGGCTTGCCTTCTTGTTTTCTCAACACTTTCACAAAAGAAACATTTTTAGTTTTGTTGAAGACTGATTTATCCATCTCTAAAAAAAATGGATCGCGTTTTTGGTTCCGTGTGTAAGGATTCATCCCTCGAAAGCAGATAAGGGAACATAAACAGGTTCCAAGGTCCTGTGGGGCCAAAGTGATTCCCGAGGGATCCCCAGAGGGCTAGGGCTTCAATTAGAAACCACAGCGCTAAGCTAGACATTTCTGCCTGTAGGTGGCAGTGTGAGGGAGACGCGTCTGAACAGCCAGCTGTTCCCCAGCTGTTTCCTGCCAAGGCAGTCCGGCAGCACTTTTGTTTTAGTTGGGTGAATTTTGTGTAAGATTTCTAACCTATAGAACTGTACGATAATAAATGTGTCCTGCTTTACACCCCTAAATTTTTTGGTAATCTGTTACAAAGAAATAGAAATTAATATAGTTGAAAACACCTAGTCGAGTAATACTGGAGAGATTGGCTATCAAGGCAGTAAAAGAAGAAAATGTTAGCCTGCCTCATGCCGTGCACAAAAATCATTCATTCCCATGTGGATTAAGAACTAAATGTGAATAAAAAACTCCTTGATGAGAATATTCCTATTGGAAAAATTTTTAAAGACAACCTGTATGTTCAAAACATATTGAGATTCCTGATATTCCCACCATTTAGAAAAAGAAAAATGTTAAAAATGAGTTGATATTTAATGCCTGTCAGATTAGAAGTTAAAAGCTACTCATCATGCTAATTGCTGACAGGAAATTGAGGTAATAATAACTCATGTACTATTGGTGAGTTTATAAATTTGTAGGATCACCTTGGATTGTAATTGTTATTGTGCAGTAATGCTAAAAATGTGAAAAACCTAGGAAACGGTCTGAGTTTCTCTTTTACTTTTATTATTAATGTTTTGAGACAGAGCATGAGTAGCGAAGGGGCAGACAGAGAGGGAGACACAGAACCTGAACCAGTCTCCAGGCTCTGAGCTATTAGCACAGAGCCTGATGTGGGGCTCGAACTCAGGAACCTCAAGACCATGACCTGAGCCAGGGCTGGCCCTTAAATGACTAAGCCACCCAGGCACCTGTCTCTTTTACTTTTATATTACTGTTGCAGGATTTTTTTACCATAATATCTGAGATTTGTTGTCTCACTGCTTTGAAGAATGAAAAGGTGAATGCAAAATGAGCAGCAAAGTGTATCAGAATATAAGATTAAAAAGGAAGAATAGTAGGAAAGCTCTTTTTACAGAGAGGGAACATTCCAAAGCGAATATCAGAGGACTATAGGCAAGGGTCCTTGTTTTATGATGTTCTGTTCAGCCCTCCTCCATTCCTTCCCCCTCCTTCCTTCTCAGGTTCTACCCTTATTGGCTGGACGGCTGTAGGTGCGGGGTTGTTCATTCCTGATTGGCTTGTTTCCATTGTATGGGGGTGGTCTCTGGTCATACTTAGGTCTTTTGTCAAGTTCCTGAGGGGAAACCTGAGGGGTAGTAGGTGGGGTCTGTTAACTTTCTTAAGAGGAACCTTAGCTTGAAAGGGTTTGCTGTGGTAGGACACTCCCAGCATTGTTCCAAAATAGCTGTTTGTCCCCACCCAGGGACCTCAGATCCTAGTCTTTCCCTCTTCGCCTCACTGAATCTATCTTCTCCTATCATTACTACCACATCACAATACTTCTGACACCAGAGTTGTGGGTGGTTTTCCAACATGAAGCCTTTCTCTGTAAACACACAGCAGTGTGTCCTACTGTGAGGGAAACAAAGGCAAGAGAAATGGACCTGAAGTTAAAGCTCCTTACAGCTTGCAGCTCAATGACAGACTCCTGGAGCTTTCAGAGTGTGACCTTCTTTCTTCAGGAACTCATGGCTGCCTGACTTCCTTAAGGTTTCTGTTTTGTTAAAGACTAAACGTAACCTTACCTTAACAATGGCTAGACGCTCAAGGTCCTGAAAGTCTTGCTTTCAAATGCTTTAGAGACTTACACGCTTCCTAACAGGCAGGAACTTGAAAGTATATAGTCACTCACTCCTCATTACCCCACGGTAGCTTTTTCTTCCCATGAGTGCTGTCCCTATAATTTAGTAAAATTACCTTTTTGCACCAAAGACATTTCAAGAGTCCTTTCTGAGCCTTTTGCTCACGAACCCCATCACTACAATTTAGCTCAATTTGTTATGGAATCTGGTGTGGGTCACCGGGCGGAAGAACCAAGCAGCACTCAGAGATCTTGGGAGGTAGGAGGTTTATTTTATAATGGTGGGCTCAGAGGAGATCATTCTCCAGAGGGCTGAGCCCAGAGCGTCAGCAGAGGGAACAATTTATAGTCTGTTACTTCCGCATTTCTCATTAATGCTTGAGACAAACAGGTGGGAGGCAGATCCTGGAAGGAGGAAGGAGGAGTCTTTGATCAGGGATAGAAATTTCCTTATCAGTCCTGTCAGCCATCTTATAACAGATTTTTCCCTATTATCCCCCCCGCCCCCTTTAAATAGGTCTAGTCTAAAATCTAAAAATAAATAAATAAATAAAAATAAAAATAAAAAAATAAGCAGGTCTGGTCTGTATTAGAGGACATCATCTTTATTTATTACGGACTGGTTCTTTCCCTTAGTTCCCTGACTTTGGTTGCAACTATTCTTGACTGATTAACAGCATTCTTCTCCGAAGAAGATGCAGGGGCCCCTTTTCCTGGCAGTGAAGAGGTCAAGTACCCATCTGGTCTGAGGGCAATTCCTGCCAAGAGACTTATTAGATCTATAGGGACCCTAGGGAGTCAGATACTTGTTAGTCCCACAGAAGAGCTTATGCCTCCTATTCCAGTCCCTATCCCCATGGCTATGTCTGCCCCTTCAAAACGGGCAGGCAAGTTTTTTGTTTGTCTGTTTGTTTTTGATGCCGTGTGTCTGATGCGGTCCATTCAAAGGCAAAGAAGGGTTGGCTCTGGGGGCCAAGCAGAGGCAGAAGAAGGCATCCTTTATGTCTAGGCAGGCAAACCAGCTGGCAAAGCCTGGGAACTGGCTGAGGAGGGTGTACGGGTTAGGGACCATTGGGTACAAGGCTTGAACTGGTTGGCACACTCCTCCCAGCTTCTTAACTGACAAGAGTAGGGTATTCCAGGGTGATTGGCACTCAACCAGAATGCCTGCTATATTGGATGCCTGTTCTTGCCTCTTGTAGGAATCGATATTGCCTCTGTCTCTGCAGTTGAGATTCTGGGATTCACTCTACAATGATAGGGGCCCAGTTGTGTGAAAGTCCAGGGGGGTTGTCCTTGGCCTATAAAGTGGGGAAGGCAGTTCTGAATTCAGGTGCGTCGTTTGTCGTTTGGTTGTCCTGGGCACAGAATAGCTCCCATTTGCAACCAATTGGGGGCTGGTGCATCCCATTGGCTCAAAGATTACTTGGGCCCCCAGCTCTGAGAGTACATACCGGCCAAGGAGAGGAACTGATCAGGGTAACCAGGGTCTGGGGCAACAGCATGCTATATGGGATGGATGTTTGGGCCCCTAAGGTTTCCTCCAAGGGTCATCCCACACCAAAAGTGGGCCATTCTAATTTACATAGGGTCCTTAACTTGCTGGGGGTGATATTCATTCCATAGCCTCCTGAAAGCCCTTCTTTGCACAGTTCCAACCCCATAATGTTCCCGTGAGTTGGTGTTGCAAAGACAGACAAAAGGATAGGGGTGGGCCCTCTAATGAGGAGACAAGTCAGATGTCCATCTGCTCATGTCCGAAGGAACTTAGGTGATGCTTAGTGGTCTCAGCTTTGTGATGTACAATTGGAAACTATTCTGATGTTGTCATAGACTGTATGCTATTCACCACAGAATCACAGATGAGCCCACTCAGGCTCTGTGGGCTTTTGGGAACCTTAAGGCTGCCCACTGGGGAGCCACAGAATCTACCTCAGCTGGCAAGCCAGACCAAATTGCACATTCACACTCATATACACCCCAGTGGTTATGACATTTCTTCCCACAGAATTTCTACAGATGAGACCACTGAGGTCTCCAGGGAGTGATCAGCTCCTCCTTCTACCACTATGGGTGGGCTGGACAGAATTGGAGCCCCCTAACAGATCTCTGATGTTTCCACAGAGTGATCAGGTCCCCTTCCACTGATATAGGTGGACCAGACAGGGCCCCTTCCCAGAATTCCTACAGATGAGATCACTGAGGTCTCTGGGAAGTGATCAGCTCCCCCTTCGACAGCTATGAGTGGCCTGGACAGATGGGGGCCCCGTAACAGAGAGACCACTGAAGTCTCCAGAAAATGATCAAGTCCCTCTTCCATCATTATGGGTGGGCACTATGGGTGGGCAGGACAGAACAGATTTAGGGCCCAGGCCTTACTGGTTTCTGATGTCAGTTCCAAGTCCTCACCTGTCAAGTCTCCTCGAGTCCATCCAGCAGTAACAGCAGAGCAGGGCAGGCCGAGGCGACAAAGCTGGAAACTGCCAAAATTCAGGCAGGGCGGGCCTTCTTTGTGATTCCTCTTTCCGGCACCGTTTTGCCATTTTCCCAAATTGGTGGCAACAAAGGGTCAGTGGGTCAGCGTGGTTGGGTTTCTGGTCAGGGAACCAAATGTTACGGAATCTGGTCTGGATCGCCAAGCAGAAGAACCAAGTGGCACTCAGAGATCTTGGGAGGCAGGAGGTTTATTTCACACCTGAGGGCTCAGAGGAGCTCATTCTCCAGAGGTCTGAGCCCAGAGCATTAGCAGAGGGAAAAATGTATAGCCTGTTACTTGCGCATTTCTCATTAATGCTTGTGACAAGCAGGGTGGGAAGAAGAAACCGGAAGGGGGAGTCTTTGATCAGGGACAGGTATTTCCTTTTCAGTCCTGCAGACCATCTTATAACAGATTTTTCCCTATCAGTAGGTCCTCAGATTACTCACAATTTCTTTTCAATTTAACTGCAGATTGGAAGTTCTCAGGACCCCCTTTCCTTGGATGCGACCATTTGCTAGAACAACTCATGGATTCAGAGAAACACTGTTATCAGTTTATTATATAATAGAGGAAATGACCACGGATACAGAGAACAGCCAGATGATCAGATCCAGAGGGCCATCCTACTGGTGGCTGTGTTCACCAAGACAGACATTCTCTGAACCTTGTACTTCTGGGATTTTTCTGAAGGCTTCATCACATAAGGAATTGATGAGGGAGCATGGAGCAAGCTGAGGTCAAACTGCAGGCTAACAGCACCCCCTTCCCCAGGTGGGACATATATGATATTCCTTGGACACTCCTGGGTGCCCCAAAGTTAGTAAGGACATAAAACAAATGGTTAAACTGATGAGTCTACAACAGTTTACCAGAAAAAGACAATCTCATTAGAGCCCAAAGTGCAGCCGGCATTCCCTGCTATCTTAATGTTAATGCCTTGCTAGAGGGAAAAGCAATTTTAGCTTAATAATAGCAAGGCCTCCAGTAAGTCTTTAAAAGCCTGTAGAAGTCTCTTTGGAAGACTCTTGGCTCTATCTTCCTGAATTCATAAAATGGTCAGCCCTTACAACCCAGTGCAGCTCTTCCTGGCCATGGGTCCTGAGCCCATGCTTTAATACAATCACCTTGTTGCCCCAAAGATGTCTTCAAAAATTCTTTTTTGGCTGTCAACTTGGACCTCACTAACCCCCCACCACCCCAAAACTTCATCTGGCATAATCAATCATGAATTCAGTCTCCAGCCCTTCTCTCCATTCTAGAAGATGGGCAGAGGGGAGGGGGTAGGGCTGAAAGTTCAATGCTTCTAATCATGGCTTAATATTTCTGGTGAATGGTCCCCACCCTGGGCTACCCAGAAGCCCATCAAGAGTCACCTCATTGGAAAAAAAAGCACTCTTATCACCCAGGAAATGCCAAGGAATTCAGGAACTGTGTCAGAGACTAGGATTAAAGATCAATTCTCTGAACAAAACCTACTCCTAGTACTTTTATCACTTACGACATTATAAGGGTTTTAAGATCTCTGTGCCAGGAACTGGGACACAGAGTATATATATATTTTTTTTCCATCACTTCACAATATCTATTGATTAACTGAGTGGAAAATAACTTTTATATAAGGCTACACAAAGAAGAAATATGATTGACTTTACACTATGCTTAACTGAGCAAAAGGTATCCTCTGAAATCAAACATAATTGGGTTTATTTGTCAATTCTGGTTTTGTGACATGGGTTCATGTTTACTGTGTCTTCCTCTCTGTGTAAGTAAATTAAATGTGGCTTTCTATATTATATATAGTAATATTTATATGTCTGTGTTATGTTTTATGCAACATATATATAAAACACATTTAGTAATATCCTGAGCAAACAGCAGTGCTCCCCAAAATCAGTCCCTGGTCTAAATAGTTTATTGTAGGGGTGCCTGGGTGGCTCAGTCAGTCAAGCGTGTGACTTTGACTCAGGTCATAGTCTTGCAGTTTGTGAGTTTGAGCCCCATATTGTGCTCTATGCTGACAGCTCAGAGCCTTGAGCCTGCTTCAGAGTCTGTGTCTCACTCTCTGCTCCTCCCCGTTCACTCTCTGGCTCTGGCTCTGTCTCTGTCTCTGTCTCTCTCTCTCTCAAAAAGAGATGTCTAATAAACATTCAAAATAAAAAAGTCAGAAAAATAAGTTTACTGTGTTACCTGATTTTTTTGTCTAAGTTATTTTTCTTTAAACTTGAATTATTTATGTTGATTGTAAAAAAATAAAGGTCAATATCGAAAATCACTATTTATACTCCTACACACATCCTTCTGTTTATATTGCTGAATATGAAACCACCTTAAAATTTAAAGGCTTAGAACAACAACTCTATCATTTGCTCGTGATTTTTAGCAGTTAAATTGGGCTCATCTGAGCACTTCTGTTTGTCTCTTCTGTGATTCAACGGGGGCCGAGTGGTCAAATATCATTCCACTAGTTCTTCTAGCAATCGACATTTGCTCCATCAGACTTTTCAGCCTCCTGAATAAGAGAATAAGAATCTTCCTTTTTATTTCAGGAAAGTGCTCCATGAAGGGAACAGCAAATATCCAAGGCCCAGAAATTTCCAGAGTCAATTTGTAGCATTACATTGGACAAAACAAGTCACCAAGCCAACCCAAGTTCAAGGACTGAAAAAATAGACTCCAAATCTTTGTTGGAAGAATCTGTAAAGTTACATTACAAAGGTAAAGAGGAATTATTGTGGTCTTCTGTGCAAACACTCTATCATATGAAGAAACAGTTATTTAAAAATATTTATTAATTATTGACATACTCTATGCAATATTTATAAATCATGAAAGCTTTCAAAGTAATTGGTCTGACAATAATTTATTTGATATTTATTAAGGTAATGCTAATTATGATCATTTAGTATGGCATTTCTGTGGGAATTTATATAACTCAAGTTATATTTGAGCATAATACATTAATTATTAATGTGCATCATTTAAAATTATGTGATCAAATTAAACTCATTCCCAGAACTCGATATTTATGCCCCTCAATTACAGTACTCATGTAATACATCATTCTGACTATTACACAGAGTAGTATATAAATCTTGCATTATCTGATTGCAGTGATATTACTAATGTTCTTGGAACTTCTCAATCATTTATTTAAGGCTATCTTAAGACAACCCAAGGTAAAAGTTTGCTTCTTTTATCCTGTTTAAAAGTGACAATGAAGTCAAATGGGATGAATACCACAGAAAGGCCACATCAGACGCTGGTTAGAGCCCTATGCTTATTGAAGATGAATCCAATGAAAGCAATGAAAAGCAGAGAAATCGCTCTCCTTCTTTTCTTCTGTATTTGGAATTAGTTAATAGCAAACTTCTTTTATTTGGGTTCATGGTTAATACTTCTACAAGTTTCATACATTAGGTGTCATTGAAAAGGGTTGTAAATACCAGAGACAAAGATTGCCTCAAGAAATACCCAGTGGCATTGCTTCACCATTCTAGAGGAAACCACAGAAACGTCAACTCCCTCTCTTATCAAATAGTAACTCCATCATTTATTTTTCAAAGTTGTCACTACAGTTTGTTCTCAATTACACATTTTATCTGATCATATTCTTCTTCACTCTGTGTGTGTGTGTGTGTGTGTGTGTGTGTGTGTGTGTGTGTAGGGGGGGGTCATTTGGTGGCAGACTAGTAAGTAGATAAGTCAATGGATGAATAGAAAGATAAGTGAAGGGAGAGATGGATGGACAGATGGAATAATATAGAAATCAAGAAAACAATGCAGATTGCATTGACATTTCTCATTGAAAATCATCAAATTATTCTTATTTAGGATTAATTGTATACCCTTTAGCTTGACATAATCTTTTATGAGTTCTGCTTAATGTCTTTGTCTGCTTCATCTCCCACCACTTCTCAACATGCCCTACCTCCAGGACAACTTGAACTAACTGCAATTATCCAAAAGCTTTCTTTATTTCTAGACTGTATTTACAATTTTTTACATAACCACACATTTTTCCTTTGTGCCTAGTCCATGGTAGTTGCCAAAAACTTATCTTAGGTACACTCCACTTTGTTAACATTCTCGGTTTTCTCTGAGCCAGATGCACATTTGTACGTCTGTGCATGTGCTCCATGTACACCTCGTATATAGCTCGGTCGTTTTTAATGAGTTTCTGAATATTGCTCTGTCCCTATGTTTTGATACCGAATTATTTAAATTGTCTAAAATTATTAGGAGACAAAGTAATTTTTATAAAATATATAAGGTTGTAGTTAAATTTTCTTAAATAAGTGAAAGAGAAACTAAACTGTGAGTTAGCAATTTAAATTACCATACCTATATGGTAATAGTTATAATTTATAGGATGGTTATAATATGAAAAATGTAGATTTATTTATTAAAAAAGAAAAAAGAAACAACAGGAAATCATTGGCCTTCAGTGTTTCAGGTAATTACCAATAGAATTTCTAACACTTTTTTCTTATTTTGTATTTATAAATTAATTTGAAAAATGTCTTTGAATTTTACATAATCCACCTTTCCGCTGTGACCTACTATAAATTAATGTACCCAGTACATGTTTGAAAAATACAGGGTATTCAAAAGTTAATACATTATTATCTTTTCAAAGTAAAAACTAAACCCACTACCTCTCTAAATTATATTTGAAAATGTTCCCGTTTTGACATTAACTGATAATGTTACTTTTTAAAAATGTCACTATATCATTAAAGTAGCTATTAAGCAGCTAATAGGCACTTAACATTGTGGTAGTTTATTATAAATAGTGCAAAGAGTCCTGCAACATTTTCATGCAGGTCACTTAAACATACCACATAAATCAAATTAAATTAAATATAACTATCTAAAATAAAATGAAAATGACAATAACAAAGTAAAAACGATTCTGCATAGTGCCTGGTAACAAATCTTACAGATAACTTATGAAGTCACTTTCTATGAACTTAACGTCCCTCATTGTGATCCTTGTCATATTTTTATATTTTATTTTGTCCTGAATTATATCAAAAGCAAATTTAAATGTGTTTAAAGTGTGATATTTTGACAAAACATAACTTGATTCTTTAAGAGATTTAAGTGAAATGAAAATAAAAACTAAAACTCCACATGAGAGGTTTTGCACTCTCTTATCCAGGCATCTATCAAGACCTAGAGCAGCAGGAAATTATTTCTACCCAGATATGAAGTGACAAAAAAATGTAATGTAAAAATTTTTCTTCAGATGTTCTGAGCAGCAATAATTATAATACCCAAGGAATGGAAACCACTCCCATGCATTTGATGAATAGATAAACAAATATGGTTTATTCAAAAAACATTATAGTTTTTAAATGTTTTAAAGCTTATTTATTTATTTTGAGAGAGAGACAGAGAAAGAGAGAGTGGGGGAGGGGGAGAGAAAGAATCCCAAGCAGGCTCTGCACTGTCGGCCTGATGAGGGTCTCAGACCCACAAACCAGGAGATCATGACCTGAGCCAAAACCAAGGGTTGGTCACTTAACTAACTGAGCCACCCAGGTGCCCTCAGACATTATTTTAATCAACCACGTCAGAAGATGAATTGTGCATCCCCTCCCATGTGAAGTCATACCTACTACCTTAGAAATGTGACTGTATTTGGAGTTAAGGTCTTTAAAGAGATAACTGAGTTAAAATTAAATCATTAATGTGGGCTCTGGTGTCCTTACAAGAAGAGGAAGTCTCCTTGCAAGAACGTGCAGAAAAAACACCAAGTGAACACATGAAGAAAATGACCTTCTGCAAGCCAAGGAGAGAGACCTCAGGAGAAACCAATTCTGCTGACACATCGATCTTGGACTTTCTGTCTTCAGAATTGTAAGAAAAATCATTTCTGTTCTTTAAGCCATCCAGTCCACAGCACTTCGTCATAGGAGCTCTAGTAAACCAGCATAGGCCATAAAAAAATGAGGTACTGATACATGCCACAGCACAGATGAACCTTGACAGCATGATACTAAATGAAAAAAGTCAGACATAAATATTGATATGAATGCTCAGAATAAGTAAACTAATAGAGACAAAATGTAGAGTAGTTTGGTCATGGGCTTGCTAGGTGAAGGGGAGAAATCAAAAGTGACTACTAATGATGGTAGCGTTTTTGCTATGGTGAACAAAATATTCTGAAACCAGATAGTTGTGATGGATGCACAAACTTGTATGTACTCTAATATATACTAGAAAGAGACAGAGAGAGAGAGGTAGAAATTTAAATATAATCCATATCAGTGATTTCCTCATTTATCTTTATTTATGTTTAGAGACAAGACGTTCATCTATACTAAGGACTTTGTCCTATAAAGACTTCACAGAGATCCCTTTATATACATCACCAGTTGCCATCTATCTTCAAATTCTCCTCACATGGAACCTTCAAATTTGTATTCAAATCCTGCACAGGTCTCATGGAAGAAACTTCCACAACTCCCAAACCCCTCTAATGCAAAAGAACTGTTCACCCCTTTATAGTCTAACTTGGAGTGGGCGGTGACTAAAGCCACTAAATCACTTTTTAATCACTTCTTAATATATTGTTATTTAATTTTGATCTTTATTCTTTTTACTAAAACTACTCTTTCCAACCAACTTCATTGTGATGGGATTTCAAAATCCCTACCTTACTTGAGTCTTTGAAAGAATTGCCATCATTGCCCATCTCCCTTCTAAGTATACTTTTTCCCACATCTATGACCCCTCTTTTACAGTATGTCTTTGTCTTGTAGTCCTTCCTTAATCCCATCCACTTATGATGCCAATATTCCTAATGTCTGTTTTGAAATCCAGGCCTCTATTGCTCATTTATTTCTAACATCTGTATGCCCTACCTGTAAAACTTTTGATTTGTATTTTTCCTGCAATGTCCATCCATAAAGAGTGAATGTAACCACAATCATCTAATCTACCAGTTCCTTGTCCTGGCCACTCCCATTGTCCTTGTTTGCCATAAGATTGCTTCGGTTATGGTAATAGTCTCTTACCTACTACTTCTGTATTCACTCCCCTGTCTTTTGCGCTACATGTACAATGTGATTTATAAGCCAAATTTGACCATAAACCTCTATTATGAAAAGAACTACAAAGAATCCCTACTGCCTTCAAGAAAAAATCCAAATGTATTATGGTGGCTATCTAAATCTTACAGTAATTAACTCCTACTTCTTCAGCATCACCTCTTGCAACTGCCCCCTTCACCCTCATTCTGCAGGCAAACTGAATTTCTTAGTTTCTCCATTGTACATACTTCTCTTCCTCACTTACAGCTTTCAAAAATTGTATGCACACTGCTTAAAATGGTCCTCCCTAGACTTTTCCTCTAGTTAAATACTGCTTCTAACTCATTAATTGGTTTAGAAATTATTTCTTCTAGATATAATTAACTGAATTTCCAAATCTCTTTTATTTTTTTTACTCTGCAAGAAAATTAAATTTCTCTCTTTCCATGACCAAACCACACTTTAATGAAAATGTCCACTGCAATACTAGTGTGAATTCTACAGTATAATAGCTTAAGGATATTTGGGATGGTTGCTCATTGTTAAATCACAAGTACCTAGTACAAAGCAAAAATTCAATAAATATTTATAGAATGATTATATAACATAAATAAAATATTTCTCTCAGGAAATGATCTCCTAAAGCATTCAAAGTATGGATTTAGTGACACATACAGATTTATATTTGCCTCTGCCTAGGATGTTTGCTTTTTAAAAAAACTAAATCATGAATTTTATTTTCAAATGTGAGACACCAGAAAGAAACAGGAAATCCTAAATTTGTAAAAATGTTTCTCTTGTGACTTGTTCTTGTATTTATTGTCTGCCTAACTTGTAATAGTTTTTTTTAATTGATTGAAATTTGCGTGGTAAAATAACAGTAATTGCCTAGTTTGGTGCATTAAGATTCTTTAGACAGACGATAGATAAATATATGATAGATAGATTATAGATAGATAGACATATAGATATAGTGATCATATCGATGCACCATGCACTGTAATGTCCCATTTTTATTTAAAGTATTTTGATTTCATGATACATTTCTTTAAATTGGATACATACAAAAGGATATTTATATTTAATATTGGATAAAGAATAGCAATAAAATAAACACAGGTTAATTCAGACACAGAAAATTTTGATGAATTGAAATCATCTGTGACCCTGATACCATCTCACTGTTATTCAAGAGATACCGATTTTACTACATTTTATGTTATTCAACTGTTATTTATTTATTTATTTATTTATTTATTTATTTATTTATTTTTACTTTAGAGACAGAGAGAGAGCATGAACAGGGAAGAGGAGCAGAGGAAGAGAGAAAATCGACACAAGGCTTGAAATTGTGACCCTGTGATCATGACCAGAACTGAAATCAAGAGTCAAAGGCTCAATTTACTGAGCCACCCTGGTGCCCCTCAACTGATTTTTTAAAATATGCCACATATAGAGGTCATTAAGTCCTCTGGTGGCTCAGTCCATTAAGCCTCTGACACTTGATTTCAGCTCAGATCATGATCTTAGGTTTGTGAGATTGAGTCCTGCATCAGGTTCTGCATTGACAGTGCAGAGTCTGGCTGGGATTCTCTGTCTCACTCTCTCTGCCCTTACCCCAGCTCTCTATCAAAAATAAATTAAAAAAAATCATTTAAGAAAACTATGACACATACATATGTAGTCTTAAACTATATAGTCTTGAGTTTGTATGCCTTTGAATGCTACTGATAGATGATAGATAGATGATAGATGATAGATAGATAGATAGATAGATGATAGATAGATAGATAGATAGATAGATAGATAGATAGATAGATAGATAGATAATCTATGTATTCAAATAGATAAGGGATTATTTTCCATTCTCTTGTTAGACATTTAGTTTAATTCTAATTTTTGCCATAATAAACACTGCCATTGTAAATTCATTGAACTGTCTTCAGATTTATTTGCTCAAGGATTTCTCTTGGGTAGATGTTTAACAGTAGAATCTGTTTCTCATGCAAATATACAGATTTACAAAATAGTAATCAGTTATCTTACAGTATAATCTAATCTTTGTTGACCTCTGATGTTATCAGAACTTAAACATTTTGTTTGTCAGGACCCTATAATGTGTTGGCTTTTAGTTTCCATGTTCCACATTGATATCTTTAGCATATTTCCAGAAGATTGTTGGCATTTCAGATTCCATCTTTCCAAATGCAGCTGAGTAAAAATTTTGTCCATTTTTTTTTCTATTTGGCTGGTTATATCTATACTATTATTTACCAGTAATTCTTGTTTTTTCTTAATTTTCTTTTACATTTTTATTTTAATTTCAGTTAGTTAACATACAGCATTATATAGTTTCAAGTGTACAGTATAGTGATTTAGTAATTCCATACATCACCTGGTGCTTATCACAAGTACACTCCTTAATCCCCTACCTAGTAGCAATTCTTTATATTCTGAGATGAAAAGCTTTCTCAGTGTAAAATATACATCCTTCTATCTTTTCAGTTTCTGCATAGTGAATTCTGATGAATTGAATTCTTAGTAAAATGTGCCAATCTTTTATTTTAAGGTTTATGCTTCTTATGTCTTTCAGGGTTTTCTGTCTATTTTTTTGTGTCTTTAAGAGTTTCCTTTTCTTCTGTTTTTCAGGCTTCGCCCCCTCCCCCAGGTCATAAATGCATGACCTAAATGTTTTATAATGTTGCCTCATTTTCTTAGGTTTTTAATATACTGGTATTTGGCTTCTATATGGTGAAATAATGTTAAAGCACTTTTTTTTTAAGTTTTAGAGAAAACACAAGCAGCAAAGAGGAGCAGAAGGGGAGAGAGAGAAGCTTAAGCAGGCTCCGTGCTCAGCACTGAGCCTGACACCGGGCTCAATCCCATGACCTCGGGATCATGACCTAAACCATGACAGACACTCAAATGACTGAGCTGCTCAGTGTCCCTAAACTATACTTTTAAAAATATGGATTGCAAATTGTTCTGAGATCATTCAGTAAATCATCCTTTCCAAATCCCAACACTCCTGTTAATCAAAAATCGGTGATAGTTTTACAAGTTTGGGGAAATTTTAGTCCATGACTTTGTCTGCAGAGGAAAAATGAAATGGAAAGCTAAAAAATTATCCAGCAAGTTTATTTTTTGACAATTGATATAAGGTATTTTTAAGTAAAAAATAAAATAACTCTATTAAATATTATTTGTACCTGAAATATGTTTAATTTTTCACATTATTCTACTTAATTATACTATAATCTAAAAGTAATTAATTTAGAGGTATAGGAGTAGTTATTCAAAATGACATTTGTATCTTAATTGGTGAATGTTTGAGTATAATTTTCTATTTAAACAACTTTTAAGTGGAAGATTAATCAAGCTCTATCTCATCTGACTTTTAATAATTGTGCTAACTTCATATGTACCAGGTTTCATTTAAAAATAAATACTATGCCATTCTTTTTTAAAAAATACTATTCCATTCCTCTGTGCATTTTCATGTGACATATTTTAGATTTAAAATATAATATTTTGGAGCACCTGTATGGCTCAGTCAGTTGAGTATATATTATGAATAAGGAGGTCTAATTTTTTCTTGAAAATCACTTTTCCTTGATTTTTCAGTGTCTCTTTATATTAAAAGAAAGTAGTGATTATTGTTTTTCTATATTGTAACATCCATTAGGAAAATATAGCCAATTTTTAAATACATTTTCTCTATTAAATTTTATGTCTTCTTTTTCTGTGAAAGTTCTTTTAAAATTATTTATCAGGAATGAAATATTCTTTAATAGTACAAATTTGCATTTAGGAAAGGAAGACAAAAAAAGCTTAAAATTTAATATTTTTATTAAAAAATATTTTACATTTATTTATTTATTTTTGAGAGACAGTGAGACAGAGTGTGAGCAGAGGAGGGACAGAGAGAGAAGGAGACACAGAATCCGAAGTAGCTTCCAGGCTCTGAGCCAACATTCAGCACAGAACCCGATGCCGGACTCAAACTCATGAACCTTGAGATCATGATCCGAAATGAAGTCGGAGGCTTAACTGACTGAGCCACCCAGGTGCCCCAATATTTTTACCTTTAAAGGTGATTTTGCTTCTCTTGAAAAGCAGATGATGCTGTAAAAATTAAATTAAAATTTTTTACAATATGTCTTTATTTTTAATAAAGAGCAAGAGACAGAGCATGAGTGGGGGAGAGGCAGAGAAAGAAGGAGACACAGAATCTGAAACTGACTCTAGGCTCTGAGCCATAAGCCCAGAAGCTGACACGGGGCTTGACCTCACAAGCTGTGAGATCACAACCTGAGCCAAAATCTGATGCTTAACCATCTGAACCGTCCCGGTGCCCCCAAAGTACACTAAGTTTCAAATGGAAAGTAGTGTCTCTATACATTCTGCTTCTCATCTCATGATATCCTCCGCCTTCCATATACCTGGAAGCCCTCCTGATTCAGGCAGGGCGTTGAACCATCCTCCCTCCTGTAGGGTCTGAGGCAAAGTGGTCAGCAAAGAAAGAGGTCTAACCCCCTCCCACTGAATCGAGCTGCCAATGACGCTTGTCATCTCTGTACGTCTGCCATACTCCCCCATCTTGATTATTTGAATGCCCTCCTCTGTAGATAGAGAAAAACGGAAGAAATTTTTATCATTTGATGTACATATATGCATGAAGGAATGGGGTTCACATTAGGTAATCACTGCTTTGAACATTGTTTTCCTTTTAATCTTCACCTCTTTATTCCCTTTTAAGGTTTAGCCTTCAACTTTTGGCTTGCGTGTTTTTTCTTTTTAATTTCATCATTCCACTCTATACCCTCAATCATTCTTTGCTCCTCTTTCATACCCCCCTCATATTCTTGTACTTGAACCAAGCCCATGTTTGTTTCACCTAAAAATAGTCTTTCATGAAGCTGGCTTCCTCTAAGTTCAGACTTGCACCTTACTACCAACTATATCCAGCAGGCTTCTGTCAAACAGAAATGCATGCCTTTGCCAAACACAGCGTACATTTCCTTAAACATTTTTTTAAGTGGATTTCAAACCCAGTTTTGTCTGCTTCCTTGTTAATGTTCTAAATCTGCCAGAACAGCGCCAATTCAACTTGGTGTAGTCAGACTCTAGGCTTTACCTTTCAATATGTGTGTGTGTTTATCTCCATCTGTATAATAGGAGTTGATGTTTAATCATTTGGATTACAACTAAATGCTGTATTTCTCCAAGGAATATCTGTTACAGATGTTAATTATAGATAGAGCAATGTTATACTGAGAAAAATGTCATTTTTGTTGAGTTAAAATAGTATCATTGTCATTTCTGAGAACAGCTCACCATTTATTCTCGATTACCTTGAGAGAGAGAAACTGTTACATCCATATAATTAAATGTTTCAGGTTAATTGGACTGTAAGTTGTTCAATAGTAAATTCTAGTCACAGACACAGAGTTTTGATTGTTTTAGGCACATGCTACAGAAATGCAGAGTGACTGACTTGGACTAGGGCAGGCTCTGCATATAAAAAGCCAACATTATTCTCTGTAATTTTCACTCTGGGCTGAAATTATGAAATTATGCATAATTTAGAAGTTATAATTTTAGTTGAACTGATGCTCTCTGTAGAATTTATGTAGACACAGAAGAGAGGAAGAGAAAAGAAAACAATTCTGGTAAATCTCTGACCCTATCTTGGGAGCTAGGTTTACAGCTCTCTTTGGGAAAACGGTTAGCCTACAACCTAGCTGAGTCATAAACAGAGTTGATTTTGGATGTGAGACTTCCATAATGTACCAGAGGACAGTTCTTTAGAGTAAGGAGACCTCGTGAGCCTGGAGTGATAGATTTAATTTCAGGGTGCTAAAAGAACCATTTTCAGAAAGGAACAATTTGTATTAATACAGCATGTTCATCTACTCATAACTTTAAAAGGCCAGCAGGGTCCTTGGCTGGCTCAGTCGATTAAGTGGCCAACTTCATTGCAGGTCATGATCTTACAGTTAGTGAGTTCAAGCCCTGCATTGGGCTCTCTGCTGTCCCTGCAGAGTCTGCTTTGGATCTTCTGTCTCCTTCTCTTGCTGCCCCTTCCCCTCTCACACTGGTGTGTGCATGCATTCTCTTTCTGTCTCAGGAATAAATAAACTTTTTTTTTTAAAAGGTCAAAGTTCACATCACGTGTTTATAGGAATTTCTGAGAGAGTGAAAGATGACTTAAGCTTTGTATAAATGGAATGGTTTATTTTTCATAGCTTATATTGTATTACAGTATATGTATTTATTCATCTAACACACATGTACTGAAAAACTACTATATTTTAAATAATTTTATCAAAACTGTGAATAAAGAGAAAGAATAGGTATGTGCAGAATCACAAGAAGTTTTGAATTTTAGAATAAATGTGATAAAGCATGCCATGGCAGACATCTGCGCAGGCTACAAATAAATGATGTTTCAGTTGAACTTGGAGCAGCTGAGGAAAATCTTCATGGAGTAAATGTGCTTGACTTCAGTCCTGAGACATTACTTGGTTCCTTCCAAGGGAACTGAGTGGTAGGAAAATGTCTACTCTAAAAACAAAGACATAGATTTACAAAATAACATAGTGCATTGGGGAACTGCCCATATAGACTGAGAGACATAAGGTGGTAGAGTAAACAGGAGTAGATAATGATGTGAACTTTATTTCCTGGCTGGGCACAAAGGAGCTTTTTAAAGATAGGAGCAGAAGGACTAGTTTTGAATTTTAGAAAGAGCAGTTCAGTAGGTAGAAGTGAGGATAGTTAATTTTAGAAGAATGATTTGGATACAGAAAGATATATTAAGAGATGACTTAATATAGTCTAGACAAGAAATAATCATGTTGAAATACTGTGGATTGAGAGAAGGGTGCATTTATGAATGAGATCAGGAAATCTGAATATTTAAACATCATTATTCAGTGGATGGGGGAGTAATAGAAATGTGTCTTGGACAATGTTTCTAATTTTCTGTCTGTGAGGTGATGATACTCATTCCTAAATTAGAGACCATAATAAAAAATGTAAGTTTAGAGTGAAAGTAAATGCCTACTTAAATTTTGTGTCCTAGGCATCTCACTTTTCTTACCCCATTACGAACACTGGTATCTTGTTTACTTTTGGTACTAATGCAATTGTGGTAGGTCTCATAAAGATGCTTTATGAAGCTGGGTTCGTTTCCAGTATGTACCCTTTGTAGAAGACATGAAGAGACACTTTTATAAAGAAGACATCCAGATGGCAAATAGACACATGAAAAGATGCTCAACTTTCTTCTTTATCAAGGAAATACAAATCAAAACCACAATGAGATACCACTAGGAATTTATTCAAAGAATACAAAAATGCTGATTTGAAGGGGCACATGCACCCCAATGTTTATAGCAGCACTATCAACAATAGCCCAATTATGGAAAGAGTTCAAATGTCTATCAACTGATGGATGGATTAAGAAGATATACTCAGTGATGAAAAAGAATAAAGTCTAGTCATTTGCAACAATGTACATGGAGCTGGAAGATATTATGCTAAGCGAAATAAGTCAGTCAGAGAAAGACAGATATATACTTTTACTCATACGTGGAATTTGAGAAACTCAACAGATGAACATAAAGGAAGGGAAGGAGAAACAAGATAAATACAGAGAGGTAGTCAAACCATAAGAAACTCTTCAATACAGAGAACAAATTGAGGGTTGCTAGAGTTGGGTGTGGGTGGAGGGTGGGTTAAATAGGTGATGGGCATTAAGGAGAGCACTTTTCAGGATGAGCCCTAGGTGTCATATGTAAGAGATGAATCACTGGTTTCTACTCCTGAAGCCAAGATTTTATGTTAACTAACTTGAATATAAAATTTTTAAAAAATATTTGTTTTCTGTGGAATATAGAAATGCACCTGATTTTCATATTAAAAATAACAAAAATTTCATCAGCTGATGGACATTTAGGCTCTTTCCATAATTTGGCTGCTATTGAAAGTGCCACTAGGAACATTGGGGTACAGATGCCCCTATACATCAGCACTTCAAGAAGATGTGATATATATATATACACACACACACATATATACAATGGAGTACTATATGGCAATGAGAAAGAATGAAATATGGTCATTTGTAGCAAAATAGATGGACCTGGAGGGAGTCATGCTAAGCGAAATAAGTCAGGCAGAGAAAGACAGATACCATATATTTTCACTCATAGGTCTAGCAGGAGAAACCTAATAGGGGACCAAGGGAAGGGGAAAGGGGGGGAAAGAGTTGGGGAGAGGGAGTGAGGCAAATCGTGAGAGACTTTTGAATGTTGAGAACAAACTGAGGGCTGAGGAGGGAAGGGGGAAAAGGAAGGGGATAGTGGTCGTGGAGGGGGGCACTTACGGGAAAGAGCACTCACTGGGTGTTATATGAAAACCAACTTGGTAATAAACTATTTAAATTAAAAAAAAACTCTTTTATAATTAAAAAAACTTGAAAAAAACACAAAAATTTAAAATATGCTATAACAAGATGTAAATGGAGATTCCCTATTTTCTTTTAAATAGGAACCTCTATTACAGACAGTAGATACTTAAGAGTGTATAAGACCCTTATTTCTTGGAAATAATTTCTTAAAAAGAAAGTTAAGAAGTCAATTCAATTGGTTCTCTGTCCTCTAACAGATCAAGTGTATGAAAGGGGTCTGACATTGGGCAGGAAAAAATGAAGACATTTCCTAGGGGGGAAAAAAAAAAAAACAAACTTCTTCAATGCTGAGTCCCAACCATCCCTCATCCTTGGAGCAAATAGCAGTGAAACCTCTTTCTTTTCAAACCAAGTGAGTTAGGGGGTGCCTGGGTGGCTCAGTTGGTTAAGTGACTGGCTTCAGCTCAGGTCATGATCTCATGGTTCTTGGGTTTGAGCCCCGCGTCCGGCTCTGTGCCGACAGCTAGCTCAGAGCCTGGAGCCTGCTTCATATTCTGTGTGTGTCTCTCTCTCTGACCCTCCCCTGCTCATGCTGTGTCTCTCTGTCTCTCAAAATGAAGCAAAACAAAAACAAAGAAACAAAATAACATCAAACCAAGTGAGTTGGATTTCGATGGTAACTGATTTTCATGTTTGAAATGATCTGGTCCCCTATTATCTTTCTATAGTATCTGTGCTTTTCTTTCATTCACTCTGCTCAGGCCACAAGGCCAGTGTGAGCACACCAGTCTGAATCTTGCCTTAAAATCTCTTCATGGTCTGTCTGCCATTAGATTTTCATATAATCAAAACCAACACTCCTTCAGGTCTTCACTCAAAAGTCTTTGAAATATTAATTACGGTGATAAGGTAGCTTCATTGTCAACTGCAGCCCAGACTTCTGATACTATTTATAATGTCCAATATTTCCAAAGTAATTACCAATTATAATTCATGTGTTTTTTTATTTCCTCCTCCCTCCACTCACTGTGTGTTAGCTCCACAAGAATAGAGAGATTACTTCATGATATAGGTCCAGCCCATTTGAATAAATAGCCTTTGGATGCAGGACATCATAAATATTTCTCAAAGCTTAATTAATTAATTTTCATAAAATGTTTGAATTGCATAAATACATTTATAAATATTTATAAGATAATTATATTGAGTTTAGTAATGTTATTCAAATATCTTGGCGAATTGCTAATCAGTGTCTGATTTAAAAAAAAGAAAAACACTTAAGATGGAACAGGTTAACCTGAAGTCCAGAACCCACTACCCATTTGCCTCTCTTGTAAAGATGCTGATGGACAGTCTCCTAGTAGATACAAGAACATTTTTTAACTATAGTATATCCAAGGATGAGCTTATATGACAAGCAGCACTGATGATCTCAGACTTCTCCAAGGGAAGACTGTTTGGCTTGCATTTTTGATAGACTGTATCCTTTAAATCACAGGTAAATGTTGGCGCTGGCTATTTCTGTAATCACTGTGAATCCAAATTTCCTATTCAACTGTTTTTATTATCTCACCAACCAACCTGTCAGTTACCTGAACAATCATAGCAAATTCAAGAAATTAAAAGCATGTCTATTTGTAAAGTCCTAAAATTGTTTAAAATGTCATAATCTCCTTTGCCATTGAATTTAAAATCACAAGCAAATCAGTACATTAAACATTTTAAAAACATGTAGACAATGTTAGGCTCTAATTTAAGTTTCTTTTTTTAAAAAAATATAGTGCTTGCACTGGATTTTCATTTTGCTGGCTGTGTGTGTAAAGTCCTTCATTATGAAAAGACATTTACAACAGAAAATAATAAACTGATTTCTAAACTCTGAGAATTTAGCTTACTACATTTCTCCAATTTTCCTTTCTTTTTTTTTTTTTGTGGACTTCTTGTAGACTGGAATTTGACTAATAATTGTGAACTTTGTAAGAGATACAGAGTTAAAGACATATGAGCCATTTTGTCACAAAGAAGAGGGAAAGTAGGGTAACCCCATTGATAGTCATTCTTACTATAGGGTTCTCAAAATCTATATTCTGTCAATGGGTTGTGTTTATACTCTTTCCCTGAGATCAATTTAAGCACTTAACCTACTTTTTACATAATCTCCTTACTTTTTATAGCTTGATTAGGTTGTAGAAAAATCTCACTCCAAAGTAATTCATCATTTGATTAAAATTCATTGATCTAATGAATCTAACTCTACTCTGAATTACTTCCTCATGTTTTCTTTCTTATAGGATGTTGTCTCTTATCGATGTTAAATGTCAAGAAATTTGATTCTGCAGATTTCTTCCTAGTCTTTCTGGCTCTAATGTCACAACACTTAAGTCATTTTGTAGCTGCTTCTACCTTAGACCTACCAACCAAAAACTATCTCCTTTTTTCTTCCAGTTATCATGGAATGAAGTCTATTACTTTACCAATGTTTGGGGGGACTGTATCCAAACATTCCAGGCTAATTGTTTCATACATTTTATCATTTATTAAAAATTGTGCTCATATCCATATTTGATTTATAATATTTGAAAAAGCTGATTCAGAATAAATAGGAAATAAAACCATAAATAAACACTAAGAGGGTTAAAAAAATAAAAATAAAAAAAACATAGTGTCTATTACTAAGCCCACTTAAACTATAAGTTATTCCAAAAAAATGACATATTTAGAGAAATAAAAAAATCACAGCAGATAAGGTAAAGCTTATTCTTGTAGTTTCTAAAATTCTGTTTATTCTCCTAAGGTTAAATATTTAAGTTAATGCTAAAATTTTAATATTTTTATTATTTCAACTATATCTTTTATCAGTCAATATTTTAATGATAAAATTCTATGATTGTCTAAAAATCTAAATCTATATGATTATATAAAAATTCCTAAAATTAATTGTAAATAAAATAATAGAGTTGAAAGCTGAAATTAATATTTTGATTTTAATTTGAAATCAGTAGATAGGTTTTGTTCACATTAAGGAAAGTAATATTTTTCCAAATAGTGTCTTTTTTTTACTTTAAGTAAATTACATTGAGCTTAAATCTTAAATGTTTTATGCTCTTTTTTAAAGAATGACAATATAGAATATAATTTCAAAGGAATTGGAAGATCATAGGTAAGATACTGCTAATAGAGTCTAATGAACATATTCTTGAGGGAAGAGTAGAATTTCTATTCAGACTTGCTTTCTGTATGCTACTTACAAAAGTGATTGTGTTCACTCTATGAAATCTCCTTGAGTTAATTAAGTAACAAGACTACCGACTGAATAGCCTTGTTTGTTTGAGTTTTTGGCATTGGTACCGTGAGTAAGTAAAATTGATTTTCTAGGGAATGATTTTCATTCAGTATGACCAACGAGGGTCTGGCTATCCGAGTACAAAAAGCATGTTTTTAAAATAGATTATCTATAAAGCATAAGGAAGAACGTATTAGAAGACTATAATGATTCCCATGAATAATGCTTACATGAACAGAGAGTGTGATTTGGAGAACAGTATCTCTGTGTTTTAGTACACTGTTGAGCAAGCCAAGAATTCTTAATTCAAAGTGCATTAAACATTTATACAAGCCCAGTTTTGTGTTCACTTTCTGTGTTTTCGGAAGATGTATATAACATTAGTATAAGTTCTCTAATCAGTTACACAATCCAGGAAATTAAAATATATTAAATTAATACATAAATAAGCAAGACAAACCAACTTAAGTATCTTTTAATTAGAGGCGCGCATGTGAAAATATTTCATGAAAGTGGCCAGTTATTATTTATTATCCATGGGGTATAATTAACCATGGAGTATTTAACAGAGTTTTCTTTAACTGGGAAACTTAATAAATTGCTATAACATTTTAACCATAGTGACCAAAGGCAGTTCTTTGTTAAATGGCAATGGAGTGTCTTAGTAAATTATGACTTCCCACATTACTAGTCAATTCTTAGAAATGACTCTACAGAATTAGAGGGTTTTCTCAGAGGATATGTTTGTGTTAGGCTTACACCTGAATTCAGGAAGGAGTGAATATGGAGGGTCTTCCTAACGGAAACCTGAGGCCTCTTGAAGATAAATCGAGAGTGTAAGAATTTATTTCCCTATCTACAACATTCTAATCAATTCATTAACATTTGTGTTCTTGGGGTTCCCATTTCATGACCGTGTGTTTCTCTAATGTGAATTGGCATGACCACACCAATGAACTGAAGGTCATATAAATCATGGAGATCATATAAAACAGTGGTCTTTATCCTATGACACATGTACCTTTGGCATCACAGAAAAGCATTTCAAAAACTCATGCACAGATTGCTTTAAAGGAATATTTCCCAGATCCTTTACCTTTGCATATACGTTTTCCTAGAGTGACCTACTTGATAACTGCATTGCCTATTTGAACTACCTCCTTCACAGTTATGCTTCTACCATTTCACAGGAACAAGTATATTTTTTGCATTTCAATAAGGTGCATTACCCTATACTCTAAAAATCTCAGGACCATTAAGCAAGGAGATAATTATAATATCTTCATACAAGCCTTATAACCATGCCATACATCTTAATTAACTGCAATTCTAATAAAATTTACTTTTATGATAAACATTTTCAGAAGTTGTAATCTATAATGTTATAATGTTGTTGTTCTCAGTGGTGAACCTCTAATAAATGTAACACTATCATAAGCCAGAATAAAGACTTATCAGCCCAGCAAAATTTTTTCAAAATGTAAATTATAAATAATTTAAATATCAACATATATAATACATTTGGTTTTAAAATATGTATATAAGCATATGTGTAAAAATATTTATTATAAAAATTCTTTGGAGAAGTGAAATTGAAATCAAAGTTCAAGGTTAAAATCATGCAAAATATACAACTAATTAAGTAGAGCTTCTTTATTTATTCTTTCAAAAGGTGATTGAAGACTTGAAATTATTATATTAAATACATTTAGAAATGATGTTAAATTCAAACAATTTAAAGTATTATGGTAGATACATCATTTGCTGCTCTTACATCAGTGATAAAAATTTCACAGGTACACTTGAAAATGCATTGAATATAAAAAGTCATGTATGGTTTCAAGAAAAAAGAAAAACTGATTCAGACTTCATTCTGTTTGCCTAATTTGCCTGTTTTCAGCTCTTTAGTTATTAATTTAATCTGCTTATAATCACATTGGCTTTGTACCAGCTCCTGGTATTATTTGGTTCCCTCGAAAAGTAGACATGATTAGGTTCACTTTCTAAATCCTGACATCAACTGCAATCTCTCTAAATGTATTCTGTGAAAGGCAAGAATCTTGACCCCAAGGCTTCGGCGTTGACATTCGAGGTTTATCAATAACTCATCACTGATGACAACCCGGACAGAGAACCTGGACATTGGGCACTCCTGTATCATATTGGGATGACTGTAGGAGTCCTACCTTTCATTCTTGAATAACATCCTTCTCCTAATCTCTCATTTTCTAAAATTTGTAGCCTTAAGTGAATGATAGTTATTTAATTTGTTCTGAATACTACATTATTGAACCATTTGTTCTGAATACGACATTATTTGAATCAAAGAAAAAATATATCAACTATATAAAATACATGTGTATTAGCAATAGATTAGCTACTTCAGATGACAGGTAAAAATAAATTATTTTTAAAAATGTAATTTGCTTTGGAGATCTAGGGAGGTAAAATATACACTCAGCTAATGGTATCTATAAAGAATTGATGGAGATAGCTAGGATTTGAGGAGAAAAAAGTAATGACAGCTAAAATTTACTGAGCCCTTATTATATGTCGAGTATTTTATATTTTATTTTCTTATTATCCCAAAGTAGGACATAGTGTATTATTATTTTTCCACTAATTTTATACATCAGGAATCTAGTCTTTGGGAGATCAAAGGGATAACTGGATTAATTTTAGAGGAAAACACAAAACGCTCAGCAAAGATGAACTACTTTCAAAATAACAACAGGATAGTACTTGACAAGATGAACATATTTCTTTCATTGGCACCTGATAGGTGATGGCAAAGGAAGAGGCTAAAATAACTACTGGCTGTTAGCAAGTGTTAATTTATCTATTGTTTTTCTAAAACAAGACTGTCATGGACAAATTAGCTCTCTTCACCCTCAGGTTGAAAAATATGATCTCCAGACTAAAAGTCCTCCTCAAATTCTGAAGCTTTCTCTTAAGATTCCCAGGCTAGAATGGACCTCAAGGATGGACATAGAAATCATGACATCACTTGTTTATTGGCACAAAAATCCAAACAGCAGGACTTGCAAATGCAGACAAGACCATACACATCCCATAGAATCCAACGCGGCTCCACCGTCTCTCCTTCTCAAGAGTATGCCAGGTCAAGGTGCAGAGAGTATTAATTATTCTTTAGCAGATATAGAAGCTTAAATATACACTGGGTCCCAGAGCTTAACCTGAAACGTTTTCATTTACATCTTACTCTAAAAGTAATCTTTAAATTGTATCAAATGTAATACTTACTAGGGAATATATTAAATACAAATTTATAAAAAGTAGACATATTGGACCCTCTTTTCAATGGGTATCATTTAATATAGAACTTTGTGGAACTATTATTCAAACACTTTTGTAAATCCTCATATAAGCTCACAGCAATATATAAAATGAAATATCAAGAAAAATTAGGTGCAGCACTGGTATATAGGGCCTGAGCTTAAATGTGTCATGTTTGTTTGGGTGCCCGGGTGGCTCAGTTGGTTAAGCATCTGACTTTGGCTCCGGTCATGATTTCACAGCTCATGAGTTTGAACCCCGCGTCGGGCTCTGTGCCAACAGTTCAGAGCCTGGAGCCTGCCTCACATTCTGTGTCTCCTTCCCTCTCTTTCGGCCCCTCTCCCACTCACACTCTGTCTCTGTCTCTCAAAATTAAATAAACATTTCAGTTAAAAAACGCATCTTGTTTGTGAAAGTTGAAAGATAATACTTGTTACCCTCACTATTATTATTCTTTATATTTTAACAATTTCATCATAAACACCAATAGTGCACTCTTATAGCTTGACTATAAATACTATTAGAACTAAATATTTGCTTCCTTATTTGTTTTTAGACTCTAGTTTGAGAAGGAGATTTATTCGCTTAAAGGGTATAAGCATTTGAAAAACGTTTTGATAATTTAACCAATGAAATAGGCAAATATTATTGTAGTAGATAGTCTTAAAATATGTACAACTGTCTTCTTAGTTTAGTGATTTTTAAAAAGGGGAAGGGGCAGAGAGAGAGGGAGAGAGAAAGCCCAAGCAGGCCAGCTCTGACAACGCAGAGCTGAGAGCCTGACGCAGGGCAGAAACTCGAGATCATGACTTGAGCCAAAACCAGGAGTAGGATGTTTAACCAACTGAGTCACCCAGGTGTCCCAATTAAGTCATTTTAATATATTCAGAGTTGTGCACACATCTCCACAACCTAATTCAGAACATTTTCATCATCCCGAGAAGAAATCCTGTACTCACTAGCAACGACTTTCTCTTGTCTCCTTTCTCCAACCCCTGGCAGCTACATAACTACTTTCCATCCCTACAGGCTTGCCTGTTCTGGCTTTGTTATTATTTTAAAAACCTTTTTTTTCTCAACACTGGTTATTGTTCAAAGATTATTTCAAATGAGTCCAAAGAAAATCATTGTCCTAAATCAAATTATCACAATTATATACATAGAAGAAAAGGTATACTATTTTCTCTACTTTATAAGGAGAGAGAGATAAACAGAACTATTATAAAGCACAATATCAAGCAGTAAAACATAATCTTGGCAAAAAGAAAAAGGAACAATGGCGTGTGCTTACTAAACCTTATTCAGAGCTCTCTAAAGACCAGCCATTGTTTCTTTCCATTGATAATCCTTCCTCACTCACCCATGTTGCTGCTCATGTAAACCCCCTAACACTTTAATTCAGAACTAAAGATTTCATGCCAATCCCTTTACTTAACACAGCAGGAAAGAATGAATTTGTACATTTCAATAATATGCAGTACCTAATTCCACTTTTCCTCAATTTAAGCTGCTTTTCTTAAATATTGCATAAGCCTGTGGTAATTTGATTTCATGTTTTCACTTAAATTATATACATTAGTACCACTGAAATTAATCTCAGTGCAGCATTTTAAAATAATTAGAAGAGAAGCAGACTGGGAGTATTTTAAATTAAAACACGTACCAAAATTATATGGCTTCCTAAGAACGAATAGTGTTTAGAAATAATTACATTCTAGGAAGAAAAATGCCTAATTTGTATTCCATTTCAATTGCAGGCTATAGGTTACCATCTTATATATAAGAGGAAAGTGAAAATGGTTATACAGGAAAAATATAATGTATATTTATGTATTTATAATATGTATTTTTAAATATGTATTTATATTTAAACATTGATTTATTTAAACTTAGGTTTTAATTATGATGAATTTCTTACTTCCCATACCTTTGAAAGCACCTTATATATTTTATATCCTAAAATAATGCACATAGCTATGGCTTGGTTATGCTAATGATAAATGATTAGAGGCTGGGTGCTATAATAAAAGTAAATGGACAAGGTCATGTTAATTAACTTTTAATCTTGATTCTGGTGTGACTGACTATGAGGTCACTTGATCTCTTCCAAACTTTGTTTTATTTCTGAAATACTAAATCCCTATATTCTGAAACATTTCCCAAACATTGATCCATTTTATCCTTTATATAAATGACAGATTTGAAAATATTCATCAGATGACCTCTAAATTTCTTTTGACTTTAATTTTTGTGATTGTTGTTTACCAGCCTTAAAATGTAATTGAAAGTATTCAGTCTTAGAACAGTTTCCAATCATATGCCATAATTGAAAACTTTACTTTTTTAGTGAAATTTGAAAATTAATATGCTCCTTTCAACGTTGCATGCAAAAGATACTAAATGTTCCTTTTTGATTAGTATTAAAACATGACTAAAGGTGAAAGTGTCTTGACTATATTTTAGATTTGTAGGGTAACTATATAAATGATTATCTAAGCCAGGTCTCTTCTGAGAGTGTAATAAAATGTTAATAAGACATCTACCAAGTAGATAGTAGCTAAGTGAGAATGTCCTGAAAAATTTGAAGCCTATCTATTTGCCAGCATACATGTAGGCAAAAAAAGCAAAATCATTTTACAGGAGAACCTAAAGCTTTCAAGAGTATCTAATATGTCTCTTAGATGTATCAATGAGCACACCTATTTAATATTTATGGTTAACCTCTCAGGAGAGAATGATCTCATTTGGACACTTTTTTGTTATTGTTGTTTGTCATTCAGTCTATTTTCATAAGTCACTTGCAACTGACCTTCAATGTAAATATCATAATCAATCTGGATAATGTCAGGGCAGCATTTTGATTCTCTCTCCTCGAACATACAAATATCCGATCTCTCCTGGCATATTTATCCAAACTCACTACTCACATAAGAGCACTTATAATTTCATTTACAACATAGATACATATACATATGTACACACATCCAGATACATATATTAAGTTAATAATTAAGTATTATATAAATATACACATAAATATACCTATCTCAAAGCTTGCAGCAAAAGACTACAAATCAGCTTTGCAATGTGACATCAGGGTTTTGGTCTCTGCTTTTCTCTTAGTATCGCATA
The DNA here is from genome assembly GCF_006229205.1 of Suricata suricatta. NCBI lineage: Eukaryota > Metazoa > Chordata > Mammalia > Carnivora > Herpestidae > Suricata > Suricata suricatta. Next base: position 126,910,797 of record NC_043705.1, on the reverse strand, counting down.
GTTTCTAAGTTTGATTAGCTACCAAAATGAGATAACAAAACTCTACTTGCACTATAGTTATGAAAAACAAATTCTGCAGTGATCAATGTAAAAATTTCATAAAGTATGATCAGACTGCTTTACAATAATGTTAACACATGTACCTACACATGTAAGATTTAAATATTAATTATTTGCCTGTTGTATGTATGAGCCTCCCTTTCTAAATGATTTCATTATTATTTTGCCTCTGGGCCTTTCTTACAGTCCCTTCTTTCATGATTGGTAGGATTTACCTTGTATGTGGATATGCATATGAATACCATAAAGAATACCTAATGACCTTCAGTTGTCTGGGTATACAAACATTCTGTCCACTTTGTAATTCATCATCTCCTTCAAGCCCATTGCCATTTTACTAGTATTAAGTTTTGGCTTAAAACATTTTATAAAAATGTGCTGAATGAACATGGTGTGATTTCTATAACAGAGACTTGAATATGACTATTACATATAATTCAAGCTGAGAGGATTTATTATCATTAAATTTAATGTTTACAGAAATATTTTTCTCACATTATGCTAATATTGGAAATTGAGGAAATCTGTGTGTTACACTTTAGGCAAGTGTTTGAACTATGATGTATATAACAAGATTTATTATTTATCTAAAAACACTGTAACAAAAATAATTGCTTATTTTCGGTGGCATAGTCATGATCAGAAAGATGGGAGTGGAAAAGAAAATAGGTCACATATCAAAAAGTATATGTCCCAGTGTTTGAATCCATATCACCCAGTGTTCTCTAGACAGATGTTTGTTCTGCACTGTAATAATACATCCTAAAATGGAAACAAAATGTGTAGTGAACACCATGAATTACTGATATAAATAAGGATAAACAAATAAAATACACCAGTCTAGTTAATACATGAATGTGCAATAATCTGGCCTCCTAATAAAGAGACGCTAATTTATGTACCTCATACATTCCACATTCATATAATTCCTATGTATTATTAAAGTCCAATATGGATTAAAATCATGTTTAAAATATTAAATTTTAACTATAATTAGATGGGTGTTTAAATATATTATTTTTCATGTTTATACTGTGTAAGTCATGTCTGAGAGGCCATAGAAACTTTGAAAGGAGGGGGGATGATGCTTACTTGCTTGCAGATTTTTGGCCAAGTGACTTCATCAACCTCATGGGACTTAATCCGTGCAGTCTCAGTCTCAATCTTAATGACATGTCAGCATATTGTCAAGGAAATGACACACATATAGTGTGAGTGACCAGAACAATTAATGCATTTCAAAATGTAAAGTTTAGTGGTGAGACAAATCAGTGCTTCCATTGTTACGTATGCTAGAGACTAAGAAGAACTAGGTTTGCTAATATTTCCAGTGATCTTAGTGGAACTATTCCACTTAAATATTCTAAACTAAATATAAAGAGACTTCAATCATTGCTTCAAACTGTCAATTTGAATTAAATAGCTAGTATGATACTCAGGTTTTTTCAAACATATAGCTTTTGCTCATTACCATGTCTAGGCTCATAATGTACCTTATTGGTTTTTAAGAAAAGAAATTGAACCATAATATGGGAGATTTTGAGGATTCTCAAATGAAAATAAGAAAAAAATAAATTAAAATTTCATGGCATTAGTATTTAAATGTGCTACCAAACTTAGTAATAAAGACGTGTCATTATTTTTTATATTTTCTTAAATGTTGATTTATTTTTGAGAGAGAGAGACAGAGTGTGAGTAGGGGAGGGGCGCAGAGGGAGAGAGAGAGAGAGAGAGAGAAGGAGGGAGACACAGGATCTGAAGCAGGCTCCAGGCTTTGAGCAATCAGCACAGAGCCTGATGTAGGGCTTGAACCCACAAACTGTGAGATCATGACCTGAGCTGAAGTCGGCCATGCAACCAGCTGAGCCACCCAAGCATCCCAAGGCTTGCCAGTGTTCTTAATCAGAATATATATGCAGCAATTTTTCTAGCCCAGGGTACCTTACTTATTTATAGGGTTATTTTGGGTGGACTCGTGTTTCTATATTTGTTGCTTCAATACATTTTTAACAATTTTCAACGTATTTAAACACCATATAATAAACACAATGAAATAAAGAAAATATATTTTGGCTGCATTTTTGTGTTAGGTGCTTGAGGGACTAAAGTAACCAAGGAATCTGTCCTGTCAGCGCCCTTCGTTAACCCAGTAGTCACAAAATAGACGTTTTATTATGTGTACTATATTCCCTAACTTTTGCTAAAAAGAATCGCCCCGTAATGGATTTAACAGCTTGTCACACCTGAAGTCATTTCATTATGATTCTTGAATGGGTTAAATATTACTAAGCCAACTAGGGGGACAGTTTAGGATACCACATAGGTTTGAAGAATTGCATTGCCTACTCATTGTATTGTTATATTGTCTTTGGTGTGCCTTTAGCAAACAGGAAAACACTGTCCCTGTCCTTAAAGAACTCACAATTTCCTAGGAAATTAGACAATCAAGCAATACAAGCAATCAAGTAACAAAACATTGTGATGTTCATGACAAGAAAAGTAGCTCCAATAGGAAAAAATGATAACTTTGCCTGTAGAAAATTATATTGCATGCGCTGCATACAAGCCTCAAACTGGAAAACATGTTCCTACCATGTACGGCCAATAAAAAATTACCATCCAAAAACTAGAAATATCTACTGCACCTCATTGAGAGAAATATAAATAAATCAACCTACAGGGGTTTTAAAAGTAATGATCATGTTATCCACAGGAGAAAATATCTGAAATCTCAATGAACCTATCAATATATGAACTTCACTCATTATCAGAGAACTGCAAATTAAAACAAAAAAGAAGTAGAACTCCTCACTTAAAACTATTCAGCAAAACCATCCAACCAATCAATCTAAACAAAACAAAAAAAAAAAAAAAAAAAAAGTGTTGATTACGGGAGTGTTTCTCTAACACTAACCTTGGCAGTAACAGGAAGCAAAGTGATTTATTATGCCTTCCTGAATGGGGTTAAATATTACCAAACCAATTTGGGCAACAGTTTAGGATACCACATAAATTTGAAGAATTGCATTGCCTACTCATTTGTACACACATACATACAAAAAGACAAGCATAAGATATATTTGTAATACCTATAAATTGCCAGTATAAATATTCATGAACAAGAGAAGTGATATATACCTTGTAGTTTGCACATGTATGGTTTTATTTATGAAAAGAGATAGTATCCCACAGTTTAGCTAAAATAAATCAACATAGTATTTAGAGAAACAAATAGCAGAAAAATAGAAACAACACGATTCCATTTATATAAAGCATTAATATATGAAAATGGTAGTGTATATATATTCTATGTGATCAGCATGTACATATGATAAACTTTAAAGACATTCATGGACAAAACCATTCTATTAGTTTACTAGGGATGATGTAACAATGTATCACAGACTAGGTGACTTAAGATAACAGAAATTTATTCTTTCACAATACTGATGGCTAGAAGTCTGAAATCAAGGTATTAGCCGGACCATGCTCCTTCTAAAGGTACTAGGCTTCTCTGCCTATTTATAGCTTTTGGTCATTGGAGCCCATCCTTGGAGTTCCTTGGCTTGTATCTGGGTCACTCTAATTTCTGCCTTCACCATCATATGGCCATCTTCACCTTGTATGTATCTCTCTCTCCTTAAAAGGACACCAGTCATTGCATTCAGGTCCACCTTTATCCAGTATGACTTCATCTTAACTTGATTAATCTCAAAGATGTTACTTCCAAAAAAACCCTCATTCACAAATAAAGGGAGATTCAACTTTCTATTTTGGAGGGACACATTTCAATTTACAATATTGTATGTCTGTAATTTCCATATTTTTTTAATGTAGAAAAGAAAGGAAGATGGGATTGGATAGTGGCCAAGGTATGTCTAATGCGTATCATTCAGCTGACAGGATGGCACATATTTATTCATTTTATTTGGAGTGCTAAAATAATTATCTAAATTAGGCCACTTCCAGAAGTGAAAAGGGATGTCATTAATCATTATTCAAAAATCACAGACCTAAATCAGGATAGTCCCAGATGACCCAAAATGAATGGACATCCTAGCTTTTATATTTTCATGTCAATGAAAATGTTTCAAAATAGAAAGCTAAATATTTTCAGGTATATTCACAACCATAGTTTGTGGCTTTTTTTAAAAGGAGAAAAAAGTTCAGATAATACACTTGAATGCACATCGTCATACATTGTTATTGAGAATTAAACTGATGTTGAACTTCATGGCAAATGAAGTAAGAATAAATAAGCAAATAAGTAAATAAACATATAAATAAATAAATAAAATGATCCTGCATTATGCTGGAGCCAAGATATACTAAGATCTATCAGTTAGGGTTAACCAGGCAATATACTTTCAAAGACAGATGAAATTTGGAAAAAAATAAAAGTTAAAACCTCACTTGAATTTAAAGTAGAAACCTCCATAATAGATGACTGCCACACCTTAAGCCAGCACTTTGAAATATAATAGCTTATCACTAAGCCTGCTTACGTGGGAAAGATACATAAAGAGAGCTTCTACATTTTCTCCCTTACTTAAAAAATCTAAGCTGGTATTTCATTATATATTCAGATTTAACCTTCCTCTATCATTAAAATTCACCATCCAGGCTAAAAGCAAACATCAGTTTCTCCAAAAGTCTCTTTTGACTACTACAGACCAAAGTTTTTCTACCTCCTTTGGGCTTCCAAAGGGTACTTTGCTGTACACTTAATTAATGCATTTTGTTTAACACAATAGTTGTTTGTATAATGTTCTATTACCATATAAGTTTTCGAGACTATTAGGTTAAAATAATACTTTATTCACCTTTGTATTCTCAGGAGAAATAGACAAAATATATTATCTCAAGAAGGAGGCCATTAAATATTTGTTGAATATATATTATTGAATAAATACAGGTAAAGACATGTAGCACATAAGTGGGGACTATGTGCTTAATTTTGCTTCTCTGCAGTAAGGATATAATATATTCATTAAAAAAACATAAGAAATAAGAACTCTTACATTATTTAGAAATTTAATAAAGTATTGTTAAAAAGTGTTATGATGATGACTCTGAACCACTAGTATATCTTCATTTTAATTATTATTGTCTCCCCAAGCATTCTCCCCATTTGCTCATATATTAAATGAAATTTCTTATTTAAGATTAAAAACTTCTCTAAGACTTTCCTATCATTTGATAATAAATCCATTAAAGATGTTGGAAGTTCAAGACTTTTATCACTCCAGATATTTTGATCTCAGCAATATTTTTTCAACCTAGCCTGGTGGCATTATCATATCTTTTGATAGTCTTTGTCATCTTCTAGAAATGTATCGACAAGTGAGCAGACAAGATGATTCTCGATGATTCCAGTTTACCAGAGCAGAGGCATAATGAGTGTGTGTTGGGAGGTCCGGGAAGGAGGGGAGTTGCCAGAAAGGAGAAAGTGGAAATGAGAATTTACATAATTCAATACTCTCAAAATAATATCTTTTCAATGCTTTTTTAAAGTGAAATATTGACAGGAATTTTAAGGCTGATGAAAGAATAATAAATTTAGACAATTGAAAGCAACACCATAAAGCCTGTGGAGAACGTAGTCAAACATGGCACCTTTATATTCATTTGTTACCTTCACCAACTGTGGGAAAGATCCATCCCCTTAACCTCATCAGGTCATATACAGAGTTTTTCTGTGTTATCTCAAGCTGGCTACACTTAGGCAAATAACATGATACTTAGCAACAGAAGAGAAAGGGTTTGCACACATGATCTGATCCATTGAGGAAGGCCTTCTCTCTCAGATTTATAACCATATGAAGGTAATTTACAATTGGTTGTATTTGAAATTGGGGAAATGTTTTCTTAATGGTGATTTCTATCTGAAAACATTGCGATTAGCCTATTGTGAAGAAGGAAGCAGCTGTAGCCATCTATTTGTCGTATTCATTCACTGTCAAGCACGTGCCCAAATGCTTTTTCCAATTTGTAAAGTGGTCTTTTGAATATTATTCACTGTTAGGAGAAAATAGTAAAGAAAAATGACCCATTTTCTTCTCCCCTGTTCTATGATTGCTCATTAGTAGTTTAACAATTCTTTTCTTCATACTTATATCTGTAAAGAGGTAAGCATCCTTATTTTCAATTGAGAATAATTACATACATTATTGTTTGATTTTCTAAGTGCATTTTTCGGCTAAAGCCTTTTTCTATATTTAGAACTTCAAAAGCTAGTAGAGCTAAATTTCTAAGGAAAACTGTTTGCATGTCTAACTGAGCAGTAAATGTAGAGGTATTATACTAATTATGTTGACAAGTGAATTTACAATCAATAAATTAATTCAATTCTGGGTAACTAGCATAATTAGTATGGCTCTACATAAAATAAAAGCTCAAGGGAAAAATATGAAATACTAAGAGAACTGAGAATAACTAATTGGCTATCAACCATTTTTATTTTATTTTCAATAACAATTTGTATTATTCAAGCATATTCATCAACATTATTTCAATTGTTATTTTTACATAGTCTTGCCTCCAAAGTTATGGCAAATCACAAAATTAAGTTCAATGAAATTTCCCCTGAAATTAAAGAAAAAAGTGACTTAGACATCCTTTATATGTACATTGAAAATAATTTAATTTTCTATCTCTTTTCGAGATTTGTAGCTACGGTGAAATAGGTCACATTATACAAAAATTCTGCAATAAAACTTTTTTTTAGTATCAAGGAAATACCAGCATGTAAAATCTTATTAACATTCCTATGAGCACAATAACATTTTATATTTCTATTGAAGTTTGACAAGCCTAATAATGAAACATCCACATTTTGAAGGCAGAATCATTTTCTGCATTGTTTATAAAATGATCTTTGCATGTTTATAGATTTACAAACACTGTGGGTGCTACAGTTATGAATATGTGTGAAATGATGTCCCTTTTGATTCTTATCTTCTGGCCATGGAATCACACAGGAAGTTATATGGGCTTGACATAGCAGAGGACCACACCGTTTTTTTTTTTATTCTTTGGTTCATAATCTGCAGTTCTTTTTATCAACAAGAGAGAGTTAAAAACAAAACTCTAGCCAACTAACTTGCTAAAAAAAATCCTCTCACAGACTCAAAGTTGATCTTTAATATCCCACCTCCTACTACCTGTCTCTTTAGGTAATTTCATTCCCCCTGGATGTAGGCAAGGCCTGTTGCTGACTTTTAATGAATCCCTTGACTTGGTTATATTACGTGGTGAAGGAAATGGGATGTTACTGCTATGATTTCATTATGTGGTACATCAGAATCCACCTCAATAGACAATAATGAAAGGCTCTCCTTGCTGGCATACTAGAGTAATAATCATCTGTGTGGAGAAAGCTCATGCAGCAAGGGAGGCCCCTGGGAGCTGTGAGCAGCCTCTGAGAAAGCTGAGGCTTTTGGTCATTCAGTCACAAATAAATGAATTCTGCCAAAAATTTGAATGAGCTTGAAAGCAGATACCTCCTAGTCAAGCCTCCAGATGAGATCATTGTCGAGTTGACAAGTTGGCTGCAGCTTTAGTGAGAGGCTGAGCAGAGTGCCTACCAAAGCGCTTGACGTGTGACCTGCAAATAAATGCTTGCTGTTAGAACCTACTTCATCTGTGTTGTGAGAATTGTGCAGCAAGAATAATAATAAAAATAATAATATATTCTTATTGAAGTATAATGGATCAAACATATAAAATATATCAAACTATATGCATGCATGGTTTTCTTACCTTTCTTGGTAATCAGTGCTACAAAACTGGATTTAATAAAATGTTGATTTATTCCATTTGCCTTAAACACACACACTTGCCTAGGCCACAGAAATATTAAGGCACAAAGCCACCTGTCTGCAATATCCTGAGTACAGACAGATCTTATGATAGGTGGGAGAAGTGGGAGAAGAAAATGGTAAGGTGTGGAAGGGTGCATTTGAGGAGGAAATTTAGGAGCAAGGGTTGGGAATACATCAAGTAAAAGACTAGGAATCTACTTCTAATTTTTTTTTAATGTTTACTTATTTATTTTGAGAGAGAGAGAATGTGCAAGTGGGGGAAGAGCAGAGAAAGAGGGAGAGTAAAGGAATCCCAAACAGAGTCTGCACTGTCAGCACCGAGCCAGAGGCCAGGTTCAAACCCATGAAACGTGAGATCATGACCTGAGTGGAACCAGAATCTGACACTTAACCGCCTGAGTTACCAGGTGTCCCTCAGAGGCTACTTCTTTTTAAAATTTTTTTTTATGGTTTTTATTTTATTTTTGAGAGACAGAGACAGTGCGAGCAGGGGAGGGTCAGAGAGAGAGGGAGACACAGAATCTGAAGCAGGCTCCAGCTCAGAGGCTACTTCTTATTGCCACTTCCAATCTCATTCCATTCAACCGAAACCTGTAAATCAGATAGTTTTCTATCTGGCAAATATGCTCTGCAACTTCATACTTCATGAGACAGAGTTTATTTTCTAACAGTAAGGAGATCTATGCAGATAAGAATAAGCTTGTGTTTTTAATTTACCAAAAAATTATTTAAGACCTCCAATAATGAAGGTCAACCTATAAATATGTATACATTCTTAAAACAGAAGATTATATTGATTTGATTCTGACACATAGAGATATTCAAAGATGTATTTTACAGATGCCAGTCTAGTGAAGACCAATACATTTTGAATGTGCTCATCTCAGAAACAGAATGTGAAATAAACATGGACTGCCTATCAAAATAACATGTTTCATGTCATATTAGGTTATTTGATGGGGAGATGTTTATTGTAGCTTTCAGCTTTGATGCATGCCACAGATGTGTTAAAATTATAAGGCATGATTGGAAAGTGCTATAGATAACAATTAAAGGCCCTTTGACAAACAGGGTCTACTTAAAGGTTTTTAATATAGCTGACCTCTTTTAAATGACAACAGAGGGGTACCTGTGTGGCTCAGTTGATTAGGCATCTGACTCTTGGTTTCAGCTCAGGTCATGGTCTTGCAGTTTCATGAGTTCGAACCCCACCTCGGGCTTTGCTCTGGTGGTACAGAGCCTGGTTGGGATTCTCTATCTCTCTTTCTCTCTGCCCATCCCCTACTCATGCTGTCTCTGTATCTTTCAAAATAAATAATTAAATAAATATTTTTAAAAATTAAGACAAACGAATAGAATAGAATAGCAGTTTTCTTGTATACTTTGCACTGTCATTTTTTAAGAAGGAAAAGAAAAATAAAAACTGTAGAACTGATGCTATCTGCTTTTTTATTGTGGAAAGAAATTCTGCCATGTATTCTGTGTTCAGTACATACATGGACCAGCTGTGGCTATTTTTGTGTCTCCCTATCCACTCACTGGGTCATAACAAAGCAAATTTACATACTGGGGACTCTCATCCAAGCATTAGATTTTAATACACTAATTTAATGTCTTTGATAGATGAGTAGAGATGGGACCACAGACCTTTGTTCCTGGCCATCCCTGCTCAATATTTTCTTCCATAATATATTTTATTAAGGAAATGTTGTTGAATGAATTTAAATTCACTTACTAAAACGTGAGAAATATACTCTTGGAATTTTCAGAACCCTAAAATAACTTAAATGTAACTTGGATAAATTAAGAATTACATTTAAATAAAATATAAATATCCTCAATTTTATTATTTAAATATAAAATAAAGGAACATTTAGACAGCCTTAACAGAATAAAATAGTTATATCCAAACTAGCGATTTTAGGGGCGCCTGGGAGGTTCAACTGGTTAAGCAGCCACCTTCAGCTTAGGTCATGATCTCGCATTTGGTGGGTTTAAGTCCTGCGTCAGGCTCTGCAGACAGCTCAGCGCCTGGAGCCTGTCTACGGATTCTGTGTCTCCTTCTCTTTCTGGCCCTCCCCCACTCACACTGTGTGGGTCTCTCTCCCAAAAATAAACATTAAAAAAATTTAAAAAACCAAATTAGTGATTTTAGTTGGCTGTAAATTTATAATAGATTATCATTGTAAGGCAAGTAAATGGTAGAATTTCTCTAATCTGCATTAATTGCAGATGGTCAATAGAGCTTCACCTTGTGCTAGTCATATCATGTCTAAAATAGAGTATAACAAAATAGGGTAAAACCCTAGGAGAACTCGCCCTGTAATACAATGTCATTAGGACTCCAGTCCTCTACTTTAGACCACTTCTCAAGGGAGCAGACTCATGTTCTTTTCCTTGAAGGATATTGAGAAAGACACAGATGTGGGAATGAAAGGCCAAGAAATATACTCTTCTTGGAAACCTCGGCTTGAATGTTCACAAGGCATTGGGTGAGTCCCAGCATTCCTAGAGGTATATCAAGACAAGACTATACTGATTCAGTTGTCTCAATGCAATCCTTATGGAACCATCAACTTGGCCCCAAATAACTGGTAAATTCCTTGCATTCTTTCCCAGGAACTTCACCTAGCCACAGGAATCATTAACATCTGAATTCTCCAAAAGGACCTCTGGGACACTGGAGATGCCTGGGGTCTCTCTTGTAATATTTTTAGTCTCAGGAAGTCGCAGCCAAAATGTTAAAGATTCTTTTCTTTTTTAATTTCATTATTTAAATGGGCTTAATTTATCAAGAAGAAATGTGAGCAGCAAGAGGCTATTTAGATTTACGTATATTATTTTTGATCCTAAGGAGGGTAACACAAAATTTATGCAGATAAAGAATTTCTTTTGAAATAAACATTTTAGTAATACAATATATTGAAATATTCTTGCATTCAATAACTTGAATATGTCATCATTTAAATTGATTAAGTGGAGAGACTAGTTAACTATTTCTTCAAATATGGTAGAAAAAAAGTCTGAAACACTGGGCATATGTGGTTAAGTGACCTCTCTCATAAAGAATCTCATTCTTGATATTTTTTGCTTCTGTGTGATCCAAAAATGTTTAAATGTAAGTGTAGGTAGAAACTGTGAGATTATTTACAGGGAAAGTAGGATTCTGATATTTTGAACATAGTAGAAAGAAAAGATTTTACGGGTTTGAATTAAATAGACTTGATTTACAATCCTACTTCAGTCATTTTCAGGCTAAGTGATTCTAGGCAAGCTACTTAAACTCTTGGGAATTAAGTTTCTTCATCTATAAAATGGGAATAACAAAAAATCACAGAGTTGCCACTAACATTACATAAGAACATGATTATAAAATGATAATTTCAGGATTGTAAAAAACTCCATCAGAGTAGAGAAACGTGGAAAATAATCTGAAAATTGTGTGGCTAAAATGTGTAAAATTATAACAAAACCCAACATAACTACTTAAAATATATAAATATATAACTCTTGACATTTTATTTACAAAACCTTCTTATGTGTTCTGTTTTGTTTGTTTCCGTCTTTTACACTGATGTGTACAAATCTCTTATAGCTCTTGATATTGTCTGTCTCAATACCTTCACCTGCAGAGTGAAGGCTTGAAAGCCTTGGAAGTGTTTCTTAGCCCCTTATGATCTGTCTTGCATTACTTACTATACTTGCTTAAGGCAATGAAACATTAGGAAATATTATTTGTGTTAATTTATTTTAGGAATAACTTGTAATTTTATTGTCAATGTAAGAGATATAGAATTGTGTCCTTTACTTCTCTTCATATGATCTATGGATATAGTTGTGCATCATCTGTTTTATGTTTTGTGTTGATAAAACATCACTTGTTAAAAATCTAGGCAAGCACACATTTTTGCTCCATCTGTTTTTAGTAAGAAAAATACAGTAAATAGGAGTTATGTTGGCACGGAAAATTAGTTTTCCATATGCATTGATATTTATATGATATTTTAATCTCAGATGAGAGTAGGTGAAACAAAAAATGCTCCAGGTTGATCAGTTATATTTTTATTAATATGAGTTTACCTATATGTCACTATGACCCAATTTGTTGCCATTGTTGATCAAAGACAACATACAAATAAGCAATTTTAATTTTTTTAATGTTTATTTTTGAGAGAGAGAGAGACAGAGCCCGAGCAAGGGAGACAGAGCACAGAGAGAGAGGGAGACACAGAATCTGAGATAGGCTCCAGGCTCTACACTGTCAGCCCAGAGCCCAGTGAGGGGCTCAAACTCACCAACTGTGAGATCATGACCTGAGCTGAAGTTAGATGCTTAACCGACTGAGCCACCCAGATGCCCCTAGAATAATCCACTTCAATAAGCACTCATTTTACATAATGTAATTCAATGTTATTTGTAAGTATCTATTCTGTCCATAGCACAAGGTTAGATTCTGGGGATAAAATTATAAACAAGTAATAGTCACTGACCTCAAGAACAGATTATAAATGATAGTGACATAAAAATATTTATTATCTAGGAGATAAAGGTTGCTAATGGAGGCAATGTAAACTTATAAAGGGTTATAAGAACACAGCCAGGGAATACTTAACAAAGGGATTCAGTAATAAGATAGATAAATAATCCCTTAGGGGAAAAATAGTTCACATAGAATAGAAAATAATGGTAATGTATTATATAATGAAGATTTAACTTCAGATTTTCCTTGAATAGGATGATTTGACTTATTATTTTTCTACTTGACAGTGGTGTGAAAGTGACACACATTCCGTAAAAACAGTACTTGGAATTTTGAATTTTCATCTTTTTTCTGGCTAAAGACATGCAATGAGAGTCGTTCCAACAGGTGTAAATTAATAACTCATTGTGGTTTTGATTTGTTTTTCCCTACCAATTAGTGACATTTGGGGCACCTTTTCAGAAACCTGGTGGTCATTTGTGTGTCTTCTTTAGAAAAATGCCTATTCAGGTCCTTTGCTCATATTTTAGGTTGGATTATTTATTTTTTGCTCTCAAGTTATATGTATGAGTTCTTGATGTATTTTGAGTATTAACACCTTATCATTTATATGCTTTCCAAATATCATCTACATTTTATGGGTCACTTTCTCAATTTATTGATTGTTTTCTTTGCTATACAGAAGTTTTTTATTTTGATGTAATATCACTTAATTTTAGCTTATGTTGCATGTGCTTCTGGTGTCTTATCTTAGAAATCATTGTCAAGACCATTATCAATCTTTTCCTATGTTTTCTTATAGAAATTTTACAGTTTCAGATCCTTTACATTTTTATGAGTAGTGGGAGATAGACGTCCAATTTATCTATGTTACATTGGGGACCTGTGTTTTCTTCCCCCCCTACAATCTAGTACTTTATGGGCTTTTATATTTGATATGTATGATTTCCAGAGATACCAGGACAGTGAATATACCCAAATAGCCTGTTTTATTTGTGGTAATGATTGAACAGTTTTTAAGGTGAGTTAAATTCAACATTTTTTTTATTCTTACTTTGATTTAAATTATAGAAGTTATAGACCACAACACTTACCTTGCCTTCATATAAAATCAATTCATTTATATGTTTAAAATGCATATACTGAATTCTAGCAATCCATGAATACTATTCTAGGTGTTGGGGATTTTAAAATAATAATAATCATGATAACACTAATAGCAAAAAGAGCAAAACCAATTATTTAAGGAACCATTGGTAGCAAACAATATACAGGTATCAAATGTCTTGCTAAGTATTTTGCATGTGTTATGAAAATGCTTGGAGGTTTGCATTTTGTTCCTTATTTAGGAAAGTGAGCTTAAGTTCAGCAATTTTCCCTATATGAAAAAAATCTAGGTTCAGACTTTGGTGCCTGACTTGGGTTTATCATAAAGTCTATGTGCTTAAGTGAACCATGTTAAACCAAGAGAGCCATATTTGTGAATCTGGAGCAATGAATTTAAACTTCATCGCAACTTTATAACTTAAAGGAATGTCCAGGAACTTAGAAGTAAGGACACCAATTAATATGATCTTTCAATTATTTTTCAAATGCTATGATTCATCTGAATTGCTTTACTTTTTAAATTAAATCACAACATATTTGAGGAATTAATATATATATATTGAGAAAAGACAAAGAAAATGACCATGGCAAAATTTGGGAGTATAACGTGCTTTACCAGAAGAAAGTCCTGGATTGTTATTTAGGTTGCTTTGGTTAAGAAGCAAACACCAAGAAGGCAGAGGGTATCAGTGGTAGGAAAGGTCAGAACAGAAATAAGGAAATAATATTGGGTCTCAACAAAGACAAATTTCCTGCAGCACACCCAGTATATTATCTCTCAATTGTCCATTCCTCCATTCTTTCTTGCTAACAGAACTACACATTTCTTTGGTAGCCACTCACTCAGATAAGGTGACTATATTATCAGTTTTAGGGAAAATCATGAATCTTTTAAAGTGACCAAACTTTTTCCTTCACTAGTGACTGATTTTGCCATAGTATATTAGGCAAATCTTGACCTGATTAAAAATCAGGTATTGTATGTGGATGAGAGGAAAGGTTTCTTTCCTCTACAAGACATCATAGACATGTGTTCTTTCTATACCTAGGATTATATTGCATTTTAAAGGGTATCAGTGTAACATAAAAGCCAAGTTCCACGGGATAGAAAAGGAGAAAACTAAAAATAATTTGAATGCTTAGGAATATCATTGAGTAGCAGGGGCGCATGGGTGGCTCAGATGGTTAAGTGTCCAACTTCAGCTAAGTCATGACCTCATGGTTGGTGAGTTCAAGTCCTTCATCCAGCTTTCTGATGTCAGCTCAAAGCCCACTTCAGATCCTCTGTCCCACTCTCTCTCTCTGATCCTCCCTTATTTCACTTTCTATCTCAAAAATAAACATTAAAAAAGAATATCATTGAGTAGCTGATATGAAAGCACTATGTGACTTATTTCTTATATTTACATTTATTATTTTAACTATGTTCTGCCTAATTCACATCCTTAAAATGTCAAGATTAGCTGAGATTTTGAACTAAAATGCAATCACTTTTTCCATAACCCCTAAAACAGAAATCAAGAAAGAAGAGTATATGATAAATTAGGGGGTGAGATGGCTTGAGTGAGCTAAGCCAACAATAACAACTGAATTTGCTGTCTTAGAAGAGTCTGGAATTAATCATTTACAGTACTTCAATATGCACAGGGACCTTATGAACTCTACTTTGCTGATTAACAGAAATCGTCTCTTACAGTTTCAGGTACTTTGTTCCTTTTTGAATTGGTTTAAAGAAAATCAAAGAACTGAGGACTTATCCCCATAATTACTTATCAATTGGAAGTTAGAAAGAAAATAAAAGGACATTTAATTCTTCTTTCAGTGTCTTCATCCCCTTTGATCTCTGTCTTATTGATGTGATCCATGTTTCCTGAGATTCAAAAAGAGCTTCTAAGATATTCTACTTTCATGTAATCAAAATAAAATGTGAAAGGAATCAAAACTCTTTAGTTGAAAATTGATAAGTTTTTTCCCTTGATTCAAGTTAAGCAAAGTTGAATCTAATACAATTTCAAAAGATAAATAACCATGAATTTTCAATTATATTATGTATTCCTTCATACCATAAATACTTATTAAACCCCTACTGAACATCTATTTCTGTTCCAGGCATTCTACTATGTTTTCAAGAAGTAAACAAAGTAAAAGTCAACAGTATCTAACCTCATTGAACTTATATTGTAAAGGAAAATAAACAAGCACATATGTTAAGAAGTTAAGCAGAAAAACAGATCAGATAAAAGGAATATGAAAAGCTAGCTTTATATGTATACGTCTGTTATGGGGTGGTGATAATTTATAAATGATACTCACAGAAAGCCTCACAATTAAAGCAATACTGAGCAGACATCTAAAAGAAGTGAATGGGCATGTCATAGAAACATTTGTTCAAGCTGTATTCCAACTACAGAGACAAACAAATGCTAAGGCCCCAAGGTTGGATTATTCTGTTTGTTTGTTTGTTTTACATACTTTAAGAAGGCCACTCTTGCTGGAAAACAGTGATATATTGCAAGAATGGATGAGATCAGAGAAACAGCAAGAGAACATACACAGTGGGACATTGTAGGCAATTAACTTTAAGGATGTTTGCTCAGTTGAGATAGGAATCCTTTGCGAGGTCATTAAAGAGTGTGTCTTACATTTTTTTTAAGTTCATTTATTTATTTTGAGATAGAGAGACAGTGAGAGCGTGTGAGAGATAGCAAGCAGGGGTGGGGCAGAGAGAGGGAAAAAGAGAGAATCCCAGGTGGGCTCCACAACAGTAGAAGCAGTGTGGAGCTCAATGTGGGGCTCAGACACACAAGCCAAAACCAAGAGCCTGTCGCTTAATCTACTGAGCCACCCAGACACTCTGAAAAATAGTTTCTAAAATAAACAAACAAACAAATAAATAAATAAATGGGTTTGGGGAAAGATAGTTCTTAGCTATAGGGAGTTTTATAAAGCATTATAAAATGTTTAGCAGTATCTCTGGCCTCTGTCTACTAGAGATAAATAGTTTTCCCCAAGTTTTACACCAAATTCATCTCCAGACATTGTCTCTCCTCAGAATATGCTACTCTGGCATGAATATTATTTTGATCTAAAGGCACTTGAGACCCTGCAGGCTCAAGAGAAAATTTTGCCCCTCCCTTAACCACACAGAAGAATCTAAATTGGTCCCCAGAATAAGTGTTATTAACAGAGATACATTTTATCTGAGTGACCCATCTTTATAGTAGGACAAACATCTAATACCAGACATCTGCTCTTATTATCCTATGAAGTGCTTTCCTTTCCTTAGTTCAGAATGATATATACATCTCAATTTGCCTGACTGTCTTTAGAATTTCTGTGTCTATTTTCTGTATATACTCCTATTAAATTTGTTTTTCTCTTGTTAATCTATCTCATGTCAATCTGATTTCTAGTCCATCTAGAATTCTGTACTTTTAAGGGGGCAGGAATTCTTTGTCCTCAACAAAGGACACTTCTTTAAAGGAAAGAAGACTTCTAGAAGAAATGGTCATAAAATAAGGTGGAATTTACTCCTAAATTATACAAATCTCTATTAGTTTCCTCTGATGCTGTAGAAAATGACATATATGAAAATTATATTTAATTTTTATGAAGTGCTTCATTCATAAGTGTCATTGAATGGCTCTTAAAGAATAAAAACAAAGGCCTTTCCAAACATAGTAATTAAGAATGGGAAAGACATACAATATTGGGCTGTGAAGGAATTGGACTGTGAAAGAAAAGCAATTGATTCTGGTTAGAACTATCTGGAAGGTTGATACTTAGAGATAATCAGACCCATAGACCCTGGAGAGGTGTAGATTCTAGACATTGCTGAGATATTCAGTAGTTTTCTTTACATGAGAGCAGCTGACCCTTTTCAAGGTGACTTGACCATTTTCAAGAAGAATTGCATGATTTGATTTCAACTTTAGTAAGCTAATTGCATGGGGAATGGACTGAAATGGGGAAAGACTAGGGAGAATGAGGTCAATTCGTTCATTGAGGTAGTACGGTAATGCCCGAAGACTGACAGTGTCAGTGAAGTTGGTGAAAAGGAACCAGTTTATAGGAAATATTTGGACACGTTGTTGACCAGTTGAATGTGAGGACGGAGTGATAAGTGAAAGGATCAATTACATGCCAATAACTGTCCTTTGAAATTACTGTCCAAATGCCTTCAGTGAACTAGTTTAGGAGATTTCAATCAACATGTTCAATCTGAATATGATTAATACAAGGAATGCTCTGATAGAAATGAAGAAAATCCTTCCTCTCTACTCTACTTTTCTCAAGGCAGATCATACCTAGATAACTATGTTTTTAATGTCCTTCAAATGTGTTTAATGAGATTGTTAAGAATTTTTTTTTATCAGAACTGCTTATGGAGTAGGATTGGTTTTGAGTGATCACTGGGGAAAAAGAAAACAAGGTCTACATTTCCTTCACTTCTTACGAGTGACTTATACTTTTACTTGAATACCTTGATGTTTCTTTATTTCTATATCCTGCAGTGCCATAGACTTCAGAAAGAAGCAGTTAATGAAATAAAAGCCTAGAGCATACAAAACACTCTTTTGTTAACTCTGTGGCTGATATGGCCAATCTTTCAGAGTAGTAAATGCCTTATCTGCTGAAAGGGTTAGAGGCTGATCTGGCAATCCACAGACCAAATCTTAAGGCAGCAAAGTAAATACCCTCAGAAACTTAAAAATAACTTTTCAATGAACATTCTTATCCCAAAAAAAGGAGCCATGATAAATAACTTGCCATCTCTATTCCATCATAAAGGCCTATACATAGTAATTGAGCAGAATTAATTCCAAAGAGACTCATGACTTTTTTTTCCCTGATGGCGTAAGTATAAACTGACATCATTAACTGTTGATTTTTTTTAAATCACTACATTAAACTCATCAGATTATTACTCCTATTTACATCTTCAGTTGTAGCTATTTTTTTAGTCACTGACAATACAAATGCTTCCAGAAATAAATGTTACTGAGGATTTATCTCCTTATAGATCTGCATGAAAACAGTTACACAGCTGCATTTTTCACCTTCCCTTCAAACTAAACAATTGATCTAAATTATAATCAGGATATTCTGGAACATTTTCCATAAATAATTCTTTTCAATTAATATTATTATCAAAGGAATGTTTTTGAATGCAAATTCAATGAAACATGATTTTCA
>NC_043705.1:126890958-126892031 GCF_006229205.1 Suricata suricatta | reverse complement strand
AGGATATTCTGGAACATTTTCCATAAATAATTCTTTTCAATTAATATTATTATCAAAGGAATGTTTTTGAATGCAAATTCAATGAAACATGATTTTCATGTTCTTGATATTTGACACTAATATATTTGAAATTTGCCAGCACATGAAAACTCATAGCTTTTAAAAACCAACATAAAATACATTTGGCTGAACTTTTCAAAGAGAAAAAAATATTCTTTATGAAACATAGTAACTCATAGAAAAATTTTTCCCTGAGAACTATTAAAATACAAACAGGGATATTAAGAATTTTAAGAGCTTATTTGATCAAATACCAGTTGGACTTGATCAGCACCAAACCACAAGTGGTTAGGAGGGCTCCCAGGACAGGGACTCTGGGAAGGACTTTTATAGAGAAAAGGCAGAGATGAAGCAAGAAAATTATTGATTGGCTATAGCTTAAAGCCTAGTTGCATGTTTGTAATCCGTTGCCTTTGGGTTTCAATTTCATAACCTTGAGGCATTTAGAAGCTTAGATTTTGGTTTGCTAACATAGATTCTTGCAGCATTAGAAGTGCCTCAGTCTAATGGCTTCCCTGTGTCATTAATGTAAAACCAACCAAAAAACTTCCAAACACACACACACACACAAACAATGGGGTGGGAGGAAAGAGAATAATCAAAACTATCTGGAAAAGATGACTCTGATTTTGGCTAATTCATTTTATGGCCTCAAGTCTGCATGTTCATTGTAGTAAACTGGAAATTATGGATATTTATATATTGATCATTATATAACAGTATACATATAAAACATATACTTCTGTTATATACAAATACTTTTTTATGTTCTATTTTTCATGCATAACTAGTCACAATTTGTTTTTGTGGTACAGTTACTGAGGATTTATCTCCTTATAGATCTGCATGAAAACAGTTACACAGCTGCATTTTTCACCTTCCCTTCAAACTAAACAATTGATCTAAATTATAATCAGGATATTCTGGAACATTTTCCATAAATAATTCTTTTCAATTAATATTATTATCAAAGGAATGTTTTTGAATGCAAATTCAATGAAACATGATTTTCA
>NC_043705.1:126870121-126890858 GCF_006229205.1 Suricata suricatta | reverse complement strand
AGGATATTCTGGAACATTTTCCATAAATAATTCTTTTCAATTAATATTATTATCAAAGGAATGTTTTTGAATGCAAATTCAATGAAACATGATTTTCATGTTCTTGATATTTGACACTAATATATTTGAAATTTGCCAGCACATGAAAACTCATAGCTTTTAAAAACCAACATAAAATACATTTGGCTGAACTTTTCAATGAGAAAAAAATATTCTTTATGAAACATAGTATATAGACATGCGTTTGTAACATCATATAGAACAGTTACGCATCGTGACTCCGTGTGTGACTGGGTATGCTACTGTTCTGTTTAAAGTGGTAAAGCTGGGGCATCTGGGTGACTCAGTCAGTAAAGCGCCTGGCTCAGCCCACATCATGATCTCAGGATTTGTGGTTTGAGCACCACATCAAGCTCTGTGCTGATAGCTCAGAACCTGCTTGGATTCTGTCTCTTTCTCTCTCTTCTCCTCCCTCCCTCACACTCTGTTTCTCTTTCAAGAATGAATAAACATTTTAAAAAATTATAAAGTGATAAAGTTGATATAAAAAGAAATGGATATGAACCAGAGGCCTCACTCTGGCCCATATTCTATCACTCATACTGTTTAATGTTTATGACTTTGAAAAATTGCTCTTCCTCATGAAATCTGTAAACTAAAGATTGAAGGGGTACCTGGAAGCATCTGACTAAAGCTCAGGTCATGTTCTCACTTTCTGTGAGTTTGAGCCTGGTGTTGGGCGCTGTACTAACAGCTCAGAGCCTGGAGCCTGCTTCAGATTCCGTGTCTCCTTCTCTCTCCGCTTTGCCCCCTCTCATGCTCTGTCTCTGAAAAATGAATAAACTTTAAAAAGATTTTAAAATACGGATTGTAATAAAGTAAACTGAATAGAATCATATGAACCTTCAAGTTCTCTTAGAACAATTCTATGAAATTTCAAACATGAAATTTGGTGATTTTTGTTTCTGAAATGAACATTTATCTCAAAATATAATATATTTGTGGCAGGTTCACATAACAAAAATATTGTTATTATTGGCCTCCTTATGGTTTTCTCGTCCTTGTCTTAAAAAGTAGCTAGACTCTGTAACTTTTTGTCTCTGAATTTTTGGAGAAGCTCAAATTAAATGAATGTTTTGTTTAATCAACATCCAACTCAGTGAAGGAATAATGTATCCTGACTTAGTAACAGAGGGTTTGAGGGCATTTACTCTTAAGAGAGAAATCCAGGATATTTGGTAAAATACTAAAAACGGTGATTCTCATCAGCTGTGATGACAGAATTCTGATTCCCAGTTGTATCCTAGAAGAAATCTAAAGGGGGATAGTTAAATGGCAAACCCAGGGATACTGGCTGCTAAACTCAGCAGTTTCCATCCTCATCAAAAAGTTCAAGTCCTTTTAATGACATTGAAAAAGAATTGAAATATATAGGTTCTCCTCTCCATGACTTGGTGCTAATTATTTAGAGATACCTTTCTGTAGTATGCTATAATAGACTCAAAGGAAGAAATTTTCGACAGTTCAATGTTAGGAATTTAGTATTACATCATTTTGACAAAAGACACATGGGCAGACAGATGAAAAGGCAGAGTGACAAAAGAAAAATTTCACTATATCTCGCATAACGCAGTTCTGAGCCGCATTCATACCTATGACATTATTTAACTTTCTCACAAACAAAAGTGCTAATACCTCTGACCTTAGTGTTTAACTTCATTCTTTTAAAGAACTGTTCAGTGACTTGTTTCCAGAACTGTGAAATAAAGATGTTAATATGTGAAATAAGTTCTGTGACATTTTCCCTCCCCTTCAAAAGCCTGAGCTGTAATGCCCAGTGTTCATGAGTTATCATATTTGCAGGGCTAAAACTGGGAACAGAAGACATTATTTCCCCTCTGCAGATCCTCTGGTTTCTCCTCACCCTTTTGTTTCTTGTTATTTACAAATGCCCATGTGTTATTATTTCCTAACACTTCCTGTAGGGCAAGCCATGATCATTTCTGTCTGGAGAGCGGAATGGAGAGGTACAAATTGTGGGCTAGAGCTGCTCCCTTGAGGAGTTTGATGAGTTAGGAATCAGAACTTGTTTCCTCCTTAATTCTTACTTTGTCCTTTTCAGCCAAACATTTTATAAATATGGCGAAAGGAAGATAGAACAATTTTGTTAATTTTGTTCTGTCTTAATGGTGTGACAAACACAGGATTCTAAATAGAATGTGTTCTCAAGCGGTTTCTAAACTCCAGGTAATTGACATTTTCTTACTTGGTAAATGGTGAAGGAAAGGAATAACTTCCAGATGAAAAATCATTGTCTACCTAAATAAATCATTCATATTTGCATATTTTAGCAATGATAGTGTATATATTCATGCTCAGTAATTCCATGTTTTATCATCTTTTTGGGGATTCTGGCTATCGGTAGCAGTAAATATATCTTTATTTTAAGGATTTTTTAATGTTTATTTTTGAGAGAGCATGTATGCACAAGTGGGGGAGGGTTAGAAAAGAACAGAGGATCCAAAGAAGGTTCTTGGCTGACAGTAGGGAGCCCAATGTGGTGCTTAAACCCATGAACCATGAGATCATGACCTGAGCTGAATCAGACACTAAAGAGACTGAGCCACCAGGCACCCCGACACATCTTTATTTTAAAGTAGTTGTAATGTTGACTCCAACTGACACACATGGAAACAAGTTAAAAGTTAATTAGCAAGGATTTCAAACGTTACTTCTTTGGGTTTTCTTTTTTCATACGCTTCGCCTCAGCCTTTAAAGCTTGAAAAGGCAATGCGGGAAAGTAGATCCTTTTCCTGCCAAAATGAGCAAGTTTCGTTGTTTGCCAGCAGAAATTTCTTCTATATTTCAAGATTTTTTCAACGTGAGAAATCTTTTTGAAAGAAGTCCCATTCTCATTTGCAGATCACAGAACTATTTTCGCTTCTTGTCCATTCTCACATTTGGATAAAACAATTTTGTTTTTGAATGCATACATAAGCCACCTGGCTTGCTTTTCATCCTCAGCCTAATGGGTGAATGGAATGAGACTGCCAGCAGCCTGAAGCGAATCTAGAAAGGGCTGTTCTGACAATTTCTAACTCCTGAAAATAGCACACTGACTTTCTGATAGTGTATTCAATTTATTTAAATTGTTGTGCTGAGGGAAAATCATTTTTCCTTCTGTTGCTCTTTCCATTATTTTCAGCGTCCTTAGCCATTTGACTTGATTCACTGACTCTCAGATCGCTGTCACCTTCCTAAATACAACATTGAAACTAGATAACTTTCCCAAGGATGGAGGCTTTTAAATTTTTCACAGATCAAATTCGATTGCACATTCAATTAATTATTGAAATGTACGTATAGAACATGCGTGGGTGTTATGGAGACTGGAGATACGTTGATAATGGCGGTGACTCTGCAAGTATAAATATCCAAGTAGGATTTGGATCCCGGCAAAATCTCAACAACGCTTATTGACAGGCTAATTTCTAAGGAGGTAAGAAAGAAAGGATGGGCTTCGGTTCCCCTTTGTCAAGTATTTTTTATTTTGAGGTGGAAATGCCAATATGTTTCTTCTCAAGATCTTTAATTTATATCTTGTATTTGTGAGCCCTTGTTTATGTATAGATGTCTTACCTTGTTTCACAAAAGATATAAACTGACTTAAATGCACGTAGTACAAACGGGGATATTGAAAAAAATGCATTGGAAGATAAATGGCCTCAAGGGAAAACATCAGTGAGAAAGACAAAGCCAGAACATCATAGAGGGCATGCTTTGGTCAAAACTACTTTATCAACAGTGTTTCTAGTGTAGAGAGATACACATGATCTCAAACTAGTCTCAAAGTTAATGAAAAGAAGTGACATTGTCAGATCAGTAATTCATGATGATAATGAAGTCAAATTAGCTACATAGAGAAAGAAAATTATGCCACTATTAAAACTAACTGCCAGTTAAAATTCAGTAAATTCAGTTCTTAAAAGGTCAGAATAATACAACCTACATATTATTTTCTGCTGTGTGAATACCTATTTAATTATACCAGTTAAATGCTTTCATTGTATCACATAACATGAGTCAGTTAAATATGAGAGTATAGTAAAAGTAACAACAAAGGTAACACTCTACATCATGACCTTGACTCAAGGATATTTGATATACAGCCCTTCAGATGATTTTGATTTACAAAGTGAGAAAGGATGTAGGATGACCCAGTGGAGACTGACATCTGATCCATCAAAAAACAGTTTCAACCGACACTGATTCTTCCATGAATATTAAAGTCTTTTATAAGCATCGCTATCCAGAGCTTTCTATTAGATTCTAGGTTTTCAGCTTATTGTGACTTTCTTACCACAAAAGCAAAGCCTGAAGTAAAGTCTGTAAAGGCTCCCATCTTATAGTCTTCCTAACAAAAATCTCCACAAGTTTGTAAAAGTATAACCTGTAACCACATTTTATTTGATTTATAATAAACCTCCACATCTTGCAGTATGTATGAAGTAACTTTGAGGTAATATACAGTAGTGTCTTCCTAAATAGAAATGCAATTTCAAATAGTTTGCATTTGTACTATATGCTTTCATTCAGGACCATTACTTATTTTAAAATGCAATTTGATACATCTGTACCTAAACTGATTCACAGCAGAAAAGGTATCCACTACTTTCACTACTGTTAGGATTTATGTCCCCTAACATGATCAATTTTACTCTGAAGTATATGCCCAAAATAAGAACAAAAAAGTTCTCAACAAGAGACGCTACCTCAGAGTGTTTTTGTAGTTTGGTTTGTAGACATCAAGCTGGGCCCGGCCTTGGAATCCTATTAGAGTGTCTGGTCCCTGCTCCCAGAGACGCTGATTTAATCACCCTGAGGTAGGGTGCAGTGAATTGAATATTTTTGAAAAGCATCTGAAATGATTTTAATAAGCTGAGATTCACCATGTTAAACCAATCAGTTCCAGCTTACCAGGAAATTAAAACAAGTCTAGTGAGAAACCTCTAGGCTCACAAACTGAAAAGATCAATTCGTTTTCTTAAAGTTTTCAGTTACAGCCAACTATCCAGTTCTTCTAACATTTATTTTTTCCTGAAAATGTTGATAGATGAGAGGTCTATGAAAATGGAGATGTAACATTTCTAATACCCAACAGGATATAAAATTACAACCCAACAGATGAACCAAGACATGCAGTTTCTAACTTATGGGGAAAAAAATAGTAGACAAAATTTGTCATTTGATCGAGTTCTTAATACTAAAAAAGTACAAGCATTAAATATAGCCTAAACACGTCTGGAGGTCCCTCTTGTTTATCCAAAGATCTCTTTGGAGCAAATGAAAACCTTTTCAATCCAGGGAGAGAATGTCAACTTTGTAATTTGAAATGGAGAAATTTACAGGAATTCTGCTTCAGATCACCTACACTGGATTGGGATTTGATGAATCAGCCAAATAGACTTCTTAAAACACAAGATTCAGCCACCAAACTAGCAAATCACAAAGGTGCACCATGGAGACAATATCAGGTAACTAGCGAGTGCTGTCTGTGGGTCAGGCTTTAATCAGAGGGTGGCCAGGGAAATGCCCCTTTCTGAGAAGTTCAGAATGGGCTGTATATAGGAGCAGGCTCTTACTATGCTTCAATGGGAACTGTAAGCAAATACATGTTTTCTCCTATGAAGATAAACACCTGAATTTAGAAAAGTTCTGAGTATGCCCCAAAATCGTAAGATCTTGTCTTAATGAAATTCCTGTCCATAGCCTTTAATTTCCCTGTGTTTTTTCTCTCAGGAGAAGGACAATAAATGGAAGATAGTCATCATTGTCCTTACATACCAATAACATTGCTGGGGAAGGGAGGCTCCACTATATTCTCAAGCCAAATTTGGTATAAACTCGATACTGTTAGGGAAAAGACAGGATTTAACACAAATTTCATTTTTGCCAAAGGAGAAGAAAAGGGAGTTTACAGATATAAAAACGGAAAATTGTATATTTTTTTATTTGCTTTTAAAATTAGAGTCAATAACACCATCTTAACATCAATATGAATGAATTTGAATGCACTGGTTAGTGTTTTATTTTAAAAATATGCAATTTGGAGGCACCTGGGTGGCTCAGTTGGATGAGTGCTCCGCATCCAAGTCTTGATTGTGGCTCAAGTCATGATCTCCTAGTCATGGGATCAAGCTTACAACAGTGAGATCAAGCCTCGCATTGGTTTCCGCCTGAGCAGGGAGTCTGCTTGGTTTCTCTCCCTCTTAGTATGCCCCTACCTCTTTTGCACTCTCTCTCTAAATAAATTATATATATATATATATATATATACACACATATACAATTTTCAAAAATATATTAATCTGCTTAAAAGCAGAAATACTTCACAAAATAATTTTTTAAAATACATTTCCAATAACCAGTTACTGGATACATTAAATTCTGTGGTAAAATATCCATATGAAATGCTATTTAAAGAACACTAGTAAGTATATAAATTATTTACCAAAGCGATTCTAGTGTGTTTTTTTTAAGTTTTTGACTTCCTCTCTATCCTTAATGACAAGGCATACTCTTACAAATTAAACATCAGTGAAACAATGCAAGAGTATTGATTCAATTAAAATGTGAAAGGGCATGTGAGTTTCTGGCAATAAATAAAATAGAATACTGCATTTGAGAGGCTAATATTTGAAGGCAAAATTCCTTTTGTACCATAAGTGACATTTTAAAAATAAATTCTTCATATTATACCCTCTTCTACTTGCTTTAGAGCAAAGAATGCAGAGACTGATATAAGTCATTCTTAGCCCCCTATTTCCCCCCACCCTCACCCCCAGAATAGGGAGGGCTCCATTCAGTGTCAGGTCACTATGTTGTATGTGTGTGTTTAGTTTTGAGTGAATGTGCTCTTTTTGAGAATCTCCCTTGGCTCTCCTTCCTTATCCCTCCCTTTGGCAGGTTGCTGCCTTGCATGTGGTGAACACCAGATTTCTTTTAGGGAGCCTACTCACCCCCCTGGCAGTGACAGTCCTCAGGTGCACTGTGGCCACACAGCTGGCAAAGCTCTAGTGGAAAAGGTGCAGGCACTGTTTCATGAGCATCAAATCCATCATCCCAACCTATGTCAGCCATGAGAAATTTATTAACAATTGGATGTCTTTCTCCTTACTGGCTTCCATTTTATGTGAGCAGTATAAAGCATGTATGTCTTTCTAAAGTTTATTTTATTTAGGCATCTTTGCACTGTCCTCTCTCAGGGGATCTTTAAAAATCTGTAATTTTGTAGCTTATCTGGAACAGCCCTATCATTAGCCTAATACAAACTATTCTAAAGTGCACATGGAACATTGCCCAGGAAAGACCATATATTAGGTCACAAAAAAGTCTCAATTTAAAAAATTAAAATGAAACCATATAGGTTTATAGCACAAAAATGAATTTAAAGTTAAAACAACAGAAAGAAATTTGGGGTTCAAGATTATGTGTAAATTAAATAAGACACTATTAAATAATCAATGAATCATTGAAAAAATAATAAAGAGAATTAGAAATGCTTTGACATAAATGAAAACAAAATCACAACATATGCAAAATTCTGGAATGTAGCTGGAAAAATCTGGAGGAAAATAAGTAAGTATAAATACTTATATTAAAAAAGGAAGGCATAAAATTAATAATCTAACCTTTCAACGTGAGAAAATAAAATAAGAAAAAAAAACTGAAAAACTAAACCCAAGCAAACAGAATGAAGAGAAGACTGAAATTACTAAAATCAGGAAAGAAGTAGGTTCCTCACTACTCACATTATAGAAATTAGTAAATAAAATATTGTGCCAACAAAATAGCTCAGATGTACTGAAATATTTTCTAGAAGACACAAACTACTAAAAATGATTCAGGAAGAATTGCAAAATCAGAATATACCTATAACATGTAAAGTCTTTGAAGTACTAATCCAAAAACTGTAGAAAGGACAAAACCCAGGTGGCTTCCTTGGTAAATTCTACCAAATGTTAAAGGAGAATTAATATCAATTGTTTTTACATTCCTCTAGAAATATAGGAAGGTTGGGGGTGGGACACACTTTCCAACTCATTAAATGAGGCTAGAATTACCCTGATTACAAAAAGCAGATAAAAACATAGCAAGAAGAGAAAACTACAGACCAACATCATATACTTATCATAACAGTAGCTATCAAATTCAGCAACAGATAAAATGATTATACTTCATGATCAAAGTGGGATTTAGCCACGAAATGCAATATTGATTTAACAAATCAAAATCAATCTATGCATAAACCATATAAATCGGACAAAGGGCAAAAACCACATCATCATCTCAATACAATGTATTCACTGTATTAAACAACACAATGATAAGATACTCAATACACTAGAAATAGGAGGACACTTCTTCAAACTAGAAAGGGTGTCTAAACTGTAGCTATCATCATACTTAATGTTAAAAGATTGGAAATGTGTCTGTTGAAATCAAGAAAAAGACAGAGAAATGTATTCTCACTACTTCCACTTAATATTATACTGGAGATTCCAGCCAAGGCAATCAATCAAAAATAAATAAATAAATAAATAAATAAATAAATAAATAAATAACATCCAGATTGGGAGGAAAGACATAAAACTGTATCTATTACAGATGGCATGATCATATATTTAGAAAATCATAAGCAATCCACAAAAGGGTGTTAAAACTAATAAATGAGTTCCTCAAAATTATAGGATTCAATATTAAGATACAAAATCAGTTTTATTTTGAAACACTGCAATGAATAATATGAAAATAAAATTGAGAAAGCATACTGATTTATATAAAAAAGACTAAAATAGCCAAAATTTGTTTTTCAAAATAAATGTACAGTGAAAATTACATATCATTGAAAGTAGCTAAAAAGACTTAAATGAACAGAAAGACATCTCATGATCATTGTGGTGATTTTTAAATTGATCTATATGTATTCAACACAATCCCTTTCAAAATCACAGCTGCATTTTTTGCAGAAATTGATGAGCTGATTAAAAAGTTTATGTGGTGGGGCACCTCGTGGCTCAGTCAGTTAAGCATCTGACTCCTGATTTAGGCTGAGTACATGATTCCATGGTTTGTGGGGTTAAGCCTGCATCAAGCTCTGCACTGACAGTGCTGAACCTGCTTGAGACTCTCTTTCTCTCTCTCCCTCTCTGCTCCTCCCCTGCAGTCTCTCTGTCTCTCTCAAAATAAAGAAACCTTTAAAAAAATAAAAATAAAACTGAACGTGAAAATGTAAGAGACCCAGAACAGCCCAAAATTCTTGAAAAATAGCAAAGTTAGAGGAGTCACACTTCCCTATTTCAAAATTTACTGCAAAGCAACAGTAATCATTACATGTGTTAGTGTCACAAGGTAGACACATACATTAATGGAATAGAATTCAGAGTCCAGCAATAAACCTTACATTTATGGTCAGTCGATTTTCAATAATAATGACAAAGAAAATTCAATGAAGGAAATAAGAGTCTTCAATAAATGATACTGGTCAAGTGGAAACCTACATATGGATGAGTGAAGTTAGAGTGATGCCGTACACGATATACAAAAATTAACAAAAAGGATCAAATACATAAATATAAGACTTAACCCTACAAAACTCTTGGAGGAAAATAAGCATACATTTTCCTGACCTTGGATTAGGCAATGGTTTTCTGATATGATACAAGAAAAAAAAAAAAAAAGCAGTAAATGGCTGAGAAAAGGTACTCAACAAAATTAAAAATGTTTCTGTTTTAAAGTATACCATTAAGAAAGTAAAAGAACACCTCCATTATGAGAGAAAATATTTGCAACTTATGTATTTTTAAGGCCTTGTATGCAGAATACACTAAAACTCTTACAACTAAATGATAAAAAAATATAAATGACATATTTTTGAATAAATTTGGAGAGGATTTGAAAAACATTCTTCATTGAGTATAATAAGCACATTAGAATCCAATGAGATATGTGAAAAGACAACATGGTCAGTAGGGGAGTGCACATCAAAGCCGCAACGAGATATCACTTCACCCCCAAAAGGTAGCAAAAAATATAAGCGAAAATATAGAAAGTAAGCATTAGAGAAAATATAAACAAATTGGAATTCAAATATTACTGGCAGAAATGAAAAGCAGGGCAATTATTCTGGAAAATGGGTTGGCATACCTCATAATGTTACACACAGGGTTCACATGCTACCCATCCATTCCACTCCTAGATATGCACTCAAGATTGAAAACATGCACAAGTACAAATACACAAAAATACAAGAATATTGATAACAGCCTGATTCATTTTAGTGAAAAAGTATAAACAACCCCAAATGTTCGTTGATTTTAAAAAGTGGCATATCCTTCCAATAAAATAGCATTCAACCATGAAAAGAATGAGTTACAAATACGTGCTAAAAAATAAATCCTGAAACCATCAGGTTTGGTTTTCTTATTTTTTGCAGTGTTTTAAAAAACTGCTTTATGTTTTTTCACTTTTCATAAACAGGTTTAACTTATCACAGAGGTACGTCATTTGGGCAGCTGAATTTTGGATCTGAATACTTTCTTAAAGAATATAATTAATGCCTGGACCAGAAGAAGAGTAAGGACTCTTGTAAGAGAGGACTGAAAGATCCACCTTAATCCCTACAGCAGATCAGTGGAGAATAAGAATTTGAGTGGGCAGAATAATTTTGTAGGAATGATCCAAGCTAGGATCTCTGGATACTATGTGATAGATAGGCGATTAAGAAATAGGGCATAGAAAGGACTTTTTAAAGCATGGGTCTTGCTAACCTCTCTACAGTATATTTCATTCAACTACAAGGGGCTAAGTGTGGCGAATTTGTTTACCTTTGGTGAATTTTCACTATAGGTTTCAGCAAGTCTTTATTAAGAGGACAAGTAGATGTAGAGGGAACAAACCTCTTAAAATCACATTTGATCATGTCA
Organism: Suricata suricatta; assembly: GCF_006229205.1. Classification (NCBI taxonomy): domain Eukaryota; kingdom Metazoa; phylum Chordata; class Mammalia; order Carnivora; family Herpestidae; genus Suricata; species Suricata suricatta. Next base: position 126,879,873 of record NC_043705.1, on the reverse strand, counting down.
ATCCCTGCGACTAAAATAATAACATTTAAACTCTATTGCAACATATAAGTTCTTCAAAATCATATCTCAATGTTTCCAGTAATCATATATACATATATATGTGCATATGTTCATATACATAATGCATGCATATATGACATACATGTAATTATACACACATATCAATTTAAAAACACAGTTTGAATCATTTTCTGGAAATATTATATATTTTCCCATATCATTTCATTTGATTACCCCATTGCTATCTATCACTCTTGATCAATTGACATACAATCCCTTCCATTAAAATTCTTTTGTGTCATCACTAAAATAATTGCTCTTTCAAGGGTTCTGTGACCCTATAATAATTTACATTTAAATTATTGGTAGTATGACTTCTATAGCACATACTATATCTTTATAAAAATAGAATACTTCTAACATATATTCCATAACCCCAGGAGATAGTAAACTGCTCCTTTACTTCTTGCTTCCTTGAGTCATGTACATTCAAACCATTTTATTGAGTTAAATTTAATTTCTCTTTTCTGATATGTGACATAATGATTATCTAAAAGGAACAAACTAACATTCAAGTAGACGGATGCTAAAATACAAATAATTGAACTGCTTCTTTTAGTTAGTTCAATTTTTAGTAGGTTTTCATGAGTCATTTTTTCTCATTTCTGTTTCCACTTCTGTTTGTGCAAGCTGTTTGATAAGGTATTTTCTATTTTTAGTCGATGTACTGTAGAAAACAGAAAGGTACTCATTGCAACAAATTTTGGCTGGTCAACTTATTCTCCAGAAACAATCTAGTCCATTTTTGGTTCTTCTGATAATTTTAATAGCTTCTTGTAAGTCTTGAACTTGATTTTAATGGTCCGTCTGTTGTATAATAGTTCTCTTATAGCTGTAATTCATTACTTGAATTTTGCATTGACTTTGGCCTAAAAGATTGCTTTTTACCTTTGCTATTTTTTTATAACTGTAGCCTACAATTTTGGAGGTGTTTTAGAAACAAAAGAGTAAAAATTGTATTTGCCCCTTAACTTGGAATATCTTTAGTTTGGAAGGCAATTTGATTTCCTTAGTTTTAAATCAGTCATACCTTGGACACACATATAGGAACATGGTTAGTCTTGTCTGTGTCTTTTTCCAATAGATATATTGTGCAGAGTTGTAGTAGATGAATAATGGGTTAGCATATTTTAAAGATTAACTGAAAAGGAAAAATCAAGTTTTGGGTGCTTTATTCTGATGTTGAAAACCTCATATTTGAATTCCACACCAGAAATATGTTGACTTACCATGTGCATTACAGTGAACCATATAGATTCAGGGTTAATTAAATAAAAATAATTGTTGCCATAAAAACCAGGCTTTTTTATAAGAACTTTTATTTAAATAAGTTCTTTTCTCTTTTTAAAACTACGGATGTTTATAAACTATTTACAATTTTATCCAGTATTTTTAAATGATATTTTGGATAAGTACTCTAATCAAACACGAGAGGCTTATTTTGCCTCTTAGCCTTATGTCTGTAGTGTATTTGTCTATTTCACATTCCATTTTGTTTCTCAATTTGCCGCTTCCGCTGTCTAAAGCTCACTTAGACAAGTTGACATTTTAATAAATAATGTGTAGAATACTTGCAAGTGCAAGGAAAGCCAAAATAAAATCTAATAAACAATCAAAGCCTAGCCACACTTCACATCTAAACTGCTCAACAAGAAGATTTTTGTGCCATTTTGACGGAACCCTCTGTCACCCTCATCAATTTCACTCACTTTTTTTCCCCCAGATCACAGCTATAGATTAGATGGGAGTTTGTTGGAAGCCAAATGAGTAAAATATGCTTGGTTATGGTTGGCTCATTCTCTTTCTTCTCATTTCTTCCACAATTCGTGAAGCGCCTTATGAATTTTGTAAAGCAGTTTTCCGATCAGTTGGAAGTCAGCAAAAATTTAGCATTAATGAGTTCATTTCCACAAAAATTGGCTTATTACCATGCAGACTTCCAGTGTTATATGCTAGTGGTTTTATATTTATTTTTTCAATTCCTTTATAAAGACATTTTTTTACCTGCCACATGTGCAAATAATGACACTGGTAAGACTGTACAAATAGTTGCAAGCAATAAAATTGTCACCTCAATAACTGATGGTAAGTTAACTGAGAAAAATAAAATTTTTGTACAAATCAATGATTATAATAACTGAAAAAATGTTATTAACTTTATTCTTTAAAATAAATTTTATATAATGATCTATTAATAATTCACTTTTAAATAAGGATTTTTAAATAAAAAGAAGTCTAGATAATTATGAATATAATATTATTCAGAGATTATACATTAATGTTACATACTCAATAGATTAGAAAATACTTAAAGGGCACCTGGGTGGCTCAATTGGTTAAGCATCCATCTTCGACTCAGGTCAGGATCTCACAATTCGAGAGTTCGAGCCCCGCATCTGGCTCTGTGCTGACAACTCAGAGCCTGGAGCCTGCTTTGGATTCTATGTCTCCTTCTTTCTCTGCCTCTCCTTTGCTCGCATTCTCTCTCTCTCTTTTTATTTATACTGATTGAAAGAGTATTCAATAAAACATACTGTGCACCGGTATAAGTTTTATATGAAATTAGAGGTTAGACTCAGTGATTTTAATATATTTAATCTAAGTGGCTGACTTCAGCTCAGGTCAGGATCTCATGGTTTGTGGGTTCCAGCCCCGCATCAGGCTCTGTGCTAACAGCTCAGAGCCTGGAGCCTGCTTTGGATTCTGTGTCTCCTTCTTTCTCTGCCTCTCCTTTGCTCCCATTCTCTCTCTCTCTCAATCTCTCTCTCTCTCTCTCTCTCTCAAAAATAAAAATTAAAAATATAATTAAAATAGGCATCTGAACACAAATTCATAATGTAAATGATTTACCATAGCAACTGAACAATATAATTTAATTTACATATTTATTTTCTGGCATAAATGTTTATGATAATTTGTAAAAGTGAACACTAACTAATAAACATTCTTTCTCTGCTTTTTCTTCACCCTAGTTCATTGTCTCTCCCTGATATATTTAAAGGCAATGTAAAATAAAATAAATTATTTATTTTCAAGGGAGAGTCCTATAATGTCATACCTTTCTAATTAATAGTTAATTTTTTAAATAATAGTTTATTGTCAATTTGGTTTCCATATAATACCCAGTGCTTCTCCCCACAAGTGCCCTCCTCCATCACCACCACCCCCTTCCTCCCTCCCCCTCCCCCTTCAGCCCTCGGTTCATTCTCAGCATTCAATAGCCTCTCATGATTTGCGTCCCTCTCTCTCCCCAACTCTCTTTCCCCCTTCCCCTCCCCCTGGTCCTCCATTAGGTTTCTCCTGTTCTCCTGTTAGACCTATAAGTGCAAACATATGGTATTTGTCCTTCTCTGCCTGGCTTATTTCGCTTAGCATGACACCCTCGAGGTCCATCCACTTTGCTACAAATAGTTAAGTTTTTCTTATACAAAAATCAAAAGACAAAGTAATTTATAAACTTACTGATGATTAATATTATTTTGTATACTGATTGAAAGAGTAGTCAATAAAACATACTGTGCACCGGTCTAAGTTTTATATGAAATTAGAGGTTAGACTCAGTGATTTTAATATATTGATTCTAAAAAAAGGATATTTGTGTATTACATTACATTAAAATTACATTAAAATACAGACATGAAATAGTCAATGCTTAAATTTATTGTAGAAAAAATCCGTCATGTTTGTTATTTCGAAATATATCACTCCAAGTGAATATTTGACCAAATTAATTAAGAAAAATATATATATTCAACTATATTCTTTAGTACAAAACATGTTTTTCAAAGCTAGACTAAACATTTATACAAATGAATTTTGAGTCTTTTTATTGCACAAATACAAATAGTCTTTTAAAGATGGTATTCTATAGTTAATAAGTATGAGTTTTACATTGTTAATTTTCTAATACTTATTCATGAATATGGAGTTCTTTTATGTAGGATCAAAGGATTATATGTAATGGTTGATGTCAAGCCATTCTTTTTTGCCCTCATACAAATATTTTTGTCGTAAATAAACACATATGTAGCAGTTTGGGGTGTTTTGTGCCCTTATACAAATGACACAAATCTATACATGTTTTATTATTATTTATTCATTTTAACTTTTTTTCACTCTTAGTTATCATTTGCAAATTGTCATGATTTGTCATTGTTACCTTGTTGAGCTGTATGCTCAATTTTCTGAATTGCTCCTTTTAATATATTCTGTGCCTGAAAAATGATTAGTAACACTGAAAAACTGTGTTTTCCGTAGAGGATAAGTAAAGCTCTTAATTGAACTTAGCATGATCCATTTTATAGAGAGGGAGCCAGACAAGTATTTCACTGTGAATGTACATTTAAGCTGTAATAATTGCAATGTGTTTTTAAATCTACATATTTAAGTACAACATAAACTTTAGATTCCTTTCACACTAAAAGGATCAGATAGGTAGATAAATGTGATATTTCCAGTTAAACGTCAAAGATCCATTTGTCCCTTTATAATCCTTAGCCTTCTTTGCATGTAGGTTGAAGCCTTGTGATTGTGTTATGGCCAATTGCATGAGTGGGAATGATAGAAGACACTTCCAGAATAGGTTATTAAAAGTGTCTTGTGGGAATTTTAATTCTTTCTTACGCTGATCCAGAAACTTTGGGAGCCATATGCTTCTAATAAAAAAAACGGTGCGTTCTAGACTGGATGTTCACACCGCCATCCAGGTTTTCTGGTTAAAAGACAAATTCTGATAGAGGATATTTGTGATGTGGGGCGAGGGTGTATACTTCTAGCAAGCTCTCAGATGCCGTTGCTGCTGGTTCATAGAATTCACTTCGAGTAGCAAGGTTCTATTTTGCATAACTACAAAACAAACTGAGAGTTACCCAAACAGTATATTTTGTTTTGTTTTTATTTATTTTGAGGGAGAGATTGACAGCAAGCAGAGGAGGAGCAGGGAGAGAGGAAGACAGAGAGAGATTCCCAAGAAGGCTCCTCGCTGTCAGCTCAGAACCTGATGTGGGGCTCAAACCCATGTCATCGTGAAATGAGCAGATATCAAAAGTCAGACAGTTAACTGACTGAGTCACCCAGGTGCCTCTTCCCCCATTTTGCATTTTATTTGAGTACTTGAACAGTAAAACTTCATTCTTTAAGTCACTGAGATATTGAGGTTTTATTGTTATACCTCATTATCCTAATTAATAAACCAGTTTTTGTTTGTATATTCGTTCGTTTGTTGTGAAATCAGCAGACTAGAGAGTTTAGGTTTCTATAAGCTTTAATGTGATTGTGCTTAAATAATATGAAGTATAGCTGAGTATACTCTCAAATTATACCTTAATCATCTCTGGACAGAGACTAGATTCACTTTACCTTCTTAATTAATTACTAAATAAGCAAAATATCTAAGGCCAGGCTTTTCAAGAGAGAGAACATTAGGCAACTAAGCACAATAAACATTTAAAGACAGGAAGCAAATAGAATTAGCCCTAAATTTGCCCAAGCTTATTGCCTTGAGAGAATTTCCAAGTCCTGAGTAAGAAGGGGAAACTCAGACAGTTCAGATGAACTTAGAGTCAAGAACTGAGCTGAAAGTCCAGGAACAGTAAAGAGAGAATAATGCCCAAAATGTATCCAAATGTGATGAAAACTATAAACCCACAGATAAAAAGAGCTTAATGAATCTAACACAAAAGCAATATGAAAATTACCCATCACATATAGTCAAATTGCTTTTTTTAAAGACATTTTGACTTTTTTTTTAATGTTTTATTTATTTTTGATACAGAGAGAGACAGAGCATGAGAGGGGGAGGGGCAGAGAGAGAAGGAGACACAGAACCAGAAGCAGGCTCCAGGCTCTGAGCTAGCTGTCAGCACAGAGCCCGATGCGGGTCTCGAACCCACGAACGTGAAATCTGACCTGAGCCGAAGTTGGAGGCTTAACCCACTGAGCCACCCAGGTGCCCCAATAGTCAAATTGCTTAATACCAGTCATAAAAATTTCTTAAATGCAGTCTGAAAGGGAAAAAAATATATAATTAGCACACTTCTCATCAGAAATAATTCAGGAAGACAGCAGAACAACATTTTTAAAAGTGTTAAAAAAAACAAAAAACAAAAAACAATATTCAACAATTATTTCATACCAGGGGCGCCTGGGTGGCTCAGTAGGTTGATCATCCGGCTTCAGCTCAGGTCATGATCTCACGGTTCATGGGTTCGAGTGCCGCATCGGGCTCTGTACTGACAGCTCAGAGCCTGGAGCCTGTCTTCGGATTCTGTTTCTCCCGCTCTCTCTCTGACCCTCCCCTGCTCGTGCTATCTCGGCCTATCAAAAATAAATAGTAAAAAAAAAAAAAAAAGTGATTTTTATACCAGTGAAACTGAAGACCTTTTCTGACAAACTAAACAAGTAATAATTTATCATTAGCAAAAGACATAATAAATACATTGGTAATTATGTAACATTTAAAATATACATATATTTAAAAAAATAATACTGTACATAAAAAATAGTACATCCTAGTCAAGTGAGTATTATCCTGTGAATATAAAAGTGATCAAGGCAACAAACCACATTTCCACATTGAAGAAGAAAAATCATGTGATCATCTCAATAAACACAGAAAAAACACAGACAAACTCCAAAGTTCCTTCTTGATTAAAATGTTTAGCAAACCACTAATGGAAGGGATTTTTCTTTTTTTACCTGCTAAATTACATATATGAAAACTCCACATCTGACTTCAATTTGGTAAAAGACTGAATGTTTCTCCCTAAGAACTGAAATAGTATAAAAATGTCAATTCTTTTCAATACTAAGTTGTAGGTTTTAACCATGGTAATCAGGCAAGGAAAGAAGAAAAAGGCATCTAGATAGAAAAGAAGAAGTAAAAATATTTTTATTTGTGGAAAACCCATTTGTCTATACAAAAATGTGATAGGATTAATGAATTAGCAGGACTGAAAAGTGAGTTTAGCAAAGTATTGTGGGATACAAGATTAATACAAAAATTAAATTTATTACTATAGAATCAAAATTAATAATCATAAAGTGAAATTTTTTAAATAGTAATTAAAATAGCACTTAAAAACATGAAATAATTTGAGATAAATCAAACAAAGTTTGTGAAAGGTCTGTACCCTTAAAATAACAAAATACCTCTGAAAAAAACTGAAGACCTATTAAAGAAACCTATACCAAGCTTATAGGCCAGAAACTCAATATCACTAATATATTAATTTGCCCTAAACTAATCCATAAATTCACAATACTCTCAATCAAAATCCAATTATTCTTTTTGGGAGATATTGGCAAACTTACTTCAAAATTCGTCTGGAAATGAAAAGGATCTAGAACTTCTAAAAGAACAAAGTTGGAAGACTAAGTATTTTTATTATAAGATGTAGTATATTCAGTTTGTTAGGTGTTTTTATTATAAAAGGATATTATATTTTGTCAAATAGTTTTTTATACATTTATTGAGATGATTATATGATTTTTATCTTTTATTCTGTTAATGTGGCATATCACATTTATTGGTTGGTGGTTGTTGACACATCCTTGCACCCCAGGGATAAATCCCACTTGGTCATGGTATCTGATCCTTTTACTATGATGTTGGATTTGTTTTGCTGATATCTTTTTGAGACAATAATCTTCAACAAATTTTATATGGGATGAACATTCCTCAATATAATAAGGCCATATATGATAAAACTACAGCTAATACCATACTCAGCGGTGAAAGACTGAAACCTTTTCCTCTAAGATCATGAACAAGACAAAAGTGTCTACTATCACCACTCATTAACATAGCATAGGGAGTCCTAAACAGAACAATCAAGTAACAAAAAAAAATTAAATAAGAAAGGAAAAAGTAAAATTTTGGCTGTTTGCAGATTACATAATCTCCTTTTTAATTGAAGTATGGTTAATTTGCAATGCTATATTAGTTTCAGGTATACAACATACTGATTCAACAAATACATTACCTAGTCCTCACACCATGATAACTGTAGTCATTATGTGTCACCATTCAACGCTATTACAATCTTATTGACTCTATTCCCAAGATGTACTTTTCATTCCTTGAAATTATTTTATAACTGGAACTTTGTACCTCTTAATTTCTTTTATCTTTTTTCTCACCTTCCACCCAAATCTTCTGTTGTCTTATATATAGAAAATCATAAAGACTTAACCAAAAAATTGTTGGAACTAATTAACGGATTCTGTAGACTTGTAGGACATAAAATCAACATACATAATTTAAGTGAAGTGTTATACTCTAACAGCAAAATATATAAAAAGCACAATCTGCCATCAGCTTCATAAATCTCTGTAGATCTGAGCCTGTTCTCTGTGATTGATGATATATTTCAGAGGGGATCCTGTGTATTATGATTGTTCTCCTGTGTTCTGAAAAGGCTGATCAGCACCAGGGAGTTATAAAACTTTCCCAAACATTTGGGACCAATTGCTCATTAATTTTTGTTCTAAATTATAAAGGTACAAGTATTACATAGGTTGCTCTCCAGATCAGTATGCTCTTACCTAGGTATATCCTTGGTTTTTATTCACCACGAGTCACTTTATAATTTCTGATTTGGAAATAGGAATAAAAACATGATAACTAGCTACAAAAGAAAGACAAAGGAAATATAAGTAGCATCAATGGGTACTATGCAGGTAGGATTAATAAATTTAAATTCTTCATGTGGTGTTGTAAACAACGTGAGGGAGTACATAATAGTGGGAATTTTGAGGTTCAGAAACACAAAACCTGGCAGGAAGTCACCTGGGGACCATCGGTGCAAAGGCTTGGAAGCCAAGAGCCAACTTAGCTGAATTTGGGTGCAATGCTTAACTCTGAAACTCACTTGTCTCACTTGGAAAGTGTGAAATATAATTATAATTATTCTAAGGGTTATTGTAAACATCAAATGGGAAAACTGGTGTACAATGCCTGGCATAAAAAAAGTACTAAATAAATGTTAAGTAATATTAAAGTCAAATATACCCTATGTTATATTTTTAATAAAAATATTCTAAAAGTACAAATTCATGTTCATACTTATTAGGTAACATATACATTTTATTTTTTTATTTATTTTATTTTTTTTTTTTGCCCATTTTTAAGTAGATTGTTTGCCTTTTTACTGTTGAGTTTTGAGAGTTGCTTATATAGTCGAGATGCTAACCCCTTGATGACTGTGAGATTTGCAAATAGTTTCTCCCAGTCTGTAGATCTTTCTTTCTTTCTTTTTTTTTTCAACAGAATCAGAAAATGTATTTGAAAACCATAACATTGACTCTAGGCAAAAACTCCTGGCAAACTATAAATGGAAGGGTATTTCTTTCTTTTTTTTTTTAATTTAAAATTTTTATTTTTTTTACTTTATAAAGTTTCATATTTTTTAAAATATGCAATTATTTTCCATCATTTACAATACAGTAGTTGCAATGACACTCCAAACAGAATAGCAAAGTAAAAAAATCAAAACACCAACTTCTGTTTCATGTAATTAGACTTATACAGAAATTAGAAGGTTAAGTAACAACTAATCACCTAATTTCACAGCTATCTGAAGTGGCAATCGTTGTATAGCAGCTTATCCATGATACATTCAAGATACATTATACAATTTATTACTTGTTCATAGGCTACAACACAGCCTGCTTAATGCCTTTCCTTAAATTCC
>NC_043705.1:126771007-126870021 GCF_006229205.1 Suricata suricatta | reverse complement strand
GGAGAATAAAAGAAAAAGAAAAAGAAAAAAGAAGGAAAAAATAAAGGGGGGCAGAGACAAGTTGAGGGGAGAGGTAGGGTTGAGACATAGGAGAATATATCTGGATTGCAAGAAGGTAAGAAAAAAAAAAGGGGGGGAGAAAGGAGAAAGGAAAATAATGAGTAAAAATTTTAAAAAATTTAAGTAAAAAAAGTAATAATAATAAAAAGTACATATAGAAAAAGGCGAATAGAAAAAAAAAGAAGAAAAAAAAAGAAAAAACTTATTAAAAAAAGCAAAAAAAAAAAACTAAAGAAAACAGCAGCTCCCTCTTGTGGATAGGCGTGGTTTGATGTGGTAGGTCTTGGAGGCTGCTCTCAGAGGCTCCACCTTGGTGTATGCGGAGATTAGATAGTCAGGCGGCACACCAAGTTCTGCGGAGCAAGAACTGTAGGCCACTCTAATGAGTCCGATCTCCTTTTGCCGAGGTTGAGCAGAGTTGTATTTTCCAGCCTGCCTCGGTTCAAAGTTCCAGTCCATGCACTCTTTATGCTACCACAGATGGTGTTTTTGTTTTGGTTGCTGGCTTCTTAGGGGGAGGAATCGGTTTGTCTTGGCTCAGGCTGGGATTTCGGCTGACCCTGCCTGAGGTGAGATGCGCAGCAGGAGGTGAAGTGCGCGCCGTCTCAGACCCAACCCCCAGCGGGGATCGTGTTAGTGTTGGGGGAGTCATGAGTGTGCAGCTGTTGCCTGAGGTGGCGCCGGGAGCTGCTGGAAATGAGCTGGGAGTTCCTGCAGCCTGTGCTCGCACCCAGGTCTCCACTGCCGCCACTTCTCTGCCGGGATCATGCAGAGGTGGGGGCTATTTTTTCCCTGTTGGCACCCGGGATTCAGGTTTCACGGGGCCAATGCTGGGGGCAAGATGTGCCGTGGAAATGAGGTGCGTGCTCCCACTCCCAAAACCGAGGTCAAAGTGAGCACCCCTATCACCGCCACAGCAGTGGTCGCCAACTCCTCACCAAGATGGCGCTGGGCTGGAAGCTGTTCCTTCCCTTGTGCGCCACTGGGTTCAGGATTTAGGCTACCCAGCAGTTATCTATGGAGTGAGCTTCTCTCTCCAATCACAGCTAAGTGTTCTTTACCTCTTCCCCAGAGACAGTACTATGAGCGTGTTCAGTCTCTCTGTCTCTTCCCTTTGTCATTCGGGCTCCGCGCGCTTGCCCTGCGTTGGGCTGGGGCTCCCACCTCCCCTGCCGGTCTCGGGCTGGCCCGTTTTCCAGTCTCCCCAGTTCGCACTCACTCACTCAGGTGTCCTTCAGGTTCTCTTCCTTCTGGAGTCTGTATTTTCTCCTTCCGCTCTTGCAGATGAGAGCAATGTCCTTCTTAGTTCGATCGATGGGACAGAAGAAGTTTACAGAGCTCCCTTCCTCTCGCCATCTTGGCTCCTCCCTCTAACATATACATTTTAAAACTTCATAGTGGTGAACACCACTCACTAAGTTGTACTTTCAATGAATAACTCATTTTGTTGGAGATGTGTCACCTACTAATACCATCTGAATAAACCCATTTCAGTAAGAAATAGGACTTAAGTATTTAGAATATTTATTAAATATTTAGAGCCAGTATGAAAATTCTAATTTGACTCACACCAATTTCATAACATTATATGGCCAATTTATTTGAGTCATAAATATTCATTTTAAATGAATCCTACACCCATAACTTACATGATAAAAATTGAGTTTCTGTGTTCTGGTAAACATTGAGTGAAAGTTGTTTTGAAGGGAAAATGTCTCACAGATTATTTCACTAAGTACAAAATATCCAGTGTTTTATAAGTATTTGTAATTTTGATGCGTATTGATTTATGATGTGGTTTCATCTTAGCTTGGGCAAACCATGCAGTATTTAATACATAGTAGCAGAATATTTACTATTGAAGCTTGAAAAGATGTGAGTTCTTTGTGTGCAACCTTTCATTTATGCATGTGAGAGGGTTATTATTTTTTTAAATATTTTTACATTGTAGTACTTGTTTTGCTTGTTGGTGGTGTTTGCTTATTTAATACATTCTGTCAAGGACAGAAATTACCTGCTGGGTTCCCCCCCCCTCCCAGGGAGTGTGTCTTGGGTTTTTCCCTTATTATTTTCTTTACTTTTTTTTTTTCCTCCTCTTTTTATGGTGGTGGGGGTGGTTATGTTTATTTGAAGTTGCTTTTACAGCACCAAAGACTTAATCATCCATTTTCTATATAAAAAGTAGCTACTTTTTTGCATGAACCTCAAGTATACTGTAGTGTAGAGGTGGAATTTAAGGAAAGGTATTAAGCAGGCTGTGTTGTAGCTTATGGGCAAGTAATAAATTATATCATTTATCTTGAATGTATCATAGATAAGCTGCTATACAATGATTGCCACTTCAGATAGCTGTGAAATTAGGTGATTAACTAGTTGTTACTTAACCTTCTAATTTCTGTATAAGTCTAATTACATGAAATAGAAGTGGGGGTTTTGATTTTTTACTTTGCTTTTCTGTTTGGAGTATCATTGAAACTACTGTATTGTAAATGTCGGAAAATAATTGCATATGTTAAAAAATAAATTGTATAATAAAAAAAGTATTTGTAATTTTGAAATTTTGCTAGCTTCTAAATTAATTACAAAATTATTTTGTCAGGCATTACACTAGATTACAGCTAATGGTTTAAATATATATTGAGATTTTTTTTTTTGTCCACACACTATTTAAGGTGGCTGTTATTTTGATAGGCCTGGAGGAGATTATCACCAAAGCTTTATTTATTTGTTTGATAATCATCTTGTTACTAATATACACCTCTTAGGTTGCAAACCATTTTATGATAGCAGCAGGCTGCTATGTTTTCTAGGGAATTATGTCTGGCAATTCAGACAAGATCCTTTGGGGCTATTCAATGAAGAGAATTTGTTTAAAAATACATCTTCAATAACTGGTACCTGTCTCTTAGTGAATTAATCCAGGTTCCCAGCATATCTCCACAGTAAGTGGAAGAAAAATCTATACCCATAATTATTCTCCGGAAACATTTCCTTATTTTATCATCATTTCAGATATAAAAATCAATAAGCAAATAAATAAATCATGTTTCTTGTTCCCCACATAAATTCTCATTTTTTGCTTTCAATTATTTTCCAATTATTTTAATCATATCCTTTTCCATGAAAGCACATTCTGTTTTTTTTTTAATTCATTCTTTCAAGTTTTTAAATGTGATTAAGGCAATTTTGCAGGAAATAAAACACATTGTAACTGTATCATGAGTACACATGTGTGTAATAACCACACCAATCAAAATAGACCCCTGAGCATGCCAATTTGTGGTCAAAACTGCATTCTGCACCACGGATCTGCTTTCTGTCATTATCAATAAGCTTTCACATCTCCTAGAATTTCAAATAAACAAAATCACACAATACTTATTCTTCTGTCCATGACTTTTTTTCTTAGTATAATATTTCAGGGAGTCATTCTTTTTATTGTTTGCATAAGTATTTTGACTATTTCTAATACCAAGTAGTCATCAAATGGATGAATATACACAAATATGCTCAGCCAGTTATCTGTTGACAGAACCTGATTATTATGTGTTGGCCTCTTATGATTAACACTGCTATGAATATCCTGTACCAGTACTTATAGGAAACATATGCTTTAATTTATCTTTGAATAATAAGTACAAGTGGAAGAGTTGGTAACAGGATGTGTGTGTTCAGCAGTGTAAGAAAATGCCAGAGTTCTATAAAGTGGTTGTAGCATTTATGCTCTTCCAACAGCAGCATGGGAGTTCAAGTTGATTCCTATTCCTGACCTTTGAGGTAGTTATTCCTTTTAACTTAACCATTCTAGCGGATGTTTATTGGTAGTTCATTGTATTTTTCCTTTTCATTTCCTTGATGAATAATGATAATGAGCTTCTTATTATACACATATTGTCCATATATCAGATTTTATGAAATACTTGCACAAACCATTAGTTCAAATTGTATCGGGCTATCTTCTTTCGATTAACTATGTTATTTGAATACTCTGGATCAAGTCATAGCTATGGAAAATAGGTATAGCAAATGTTTTCTTCCAAAGAGTGGTTTGTGTTTTAGATTTTTAATGGCATAAATGGCATAAAAATTTATAAATAAATTTAATGGCATAATCTGAAAACACCTTACCTTTTTATCATTTTTAATTTGCATTTTTTCTTATGTATTTTGTTTGTATTATTTGTTATCCATACTGTGGCATACATTTTTCTTCCTTGGATTTCTGCTATAATATTCTTCTGTATTTTTTGGTTTTGTTTTCCTAGTGTCAAGATTCACTTATTTTTAAACATCAGTAGTTGTCATGATCTGCTATAAAACATACTAATATTCAGTGTATAGTTAATGGATTTTCATAAATATATAAATCCATGTGCGCACCCAAAACCAAGATGTAGAACTATTTATTATCCTAACAGTTATTTTGTTCCCCTTTGTAGTCACTGCATACAGTGTCATGTGCCTCATGAAAGTATCATCTGCTTTCTAGTTCCCTGGACTTAATAAATCTTTTCTAAAAGTCACAGAAATCGAATTACAGAGAATGTATTTGTATTTGGAGTCTGTTGCTCAATGTTATGGTTGTAAGATTCATCTATGTCATCACCTGTGTCAGTAGTGATTACATTTTACTGCCGGCTAGGAATCCGGTGAATGGATAGATCACCACTGTCTATCCATTTACACGCTGATGAATTTAAGTTGTTCAGGTTTTTGGCTATTGTGAATAAAGCTATGAAATTTTGAATCTATGAAACGCACATTGGTTTTCATCTCTTGTGGCTAAATAAATACTGTGCAATTACATTTCTCAGCTGCATGGTAAGTGTATCTTTAAGTTTATAGGACACTGTCGAGCAGTTTCCCATAGAGGTTGGATGAGGCATGTGTGCAGAGATCTGGTGCAGAGAGCAGAGGAATGCCCACAGGCTTGCCTCTCTGTTTCCTGGCTCTCTTTTGCACTTATGTTCCGCTGTCCATTTTATTCGTCTTTCATATTTATAGCACCTAGATTTCCACTGAAAAGCTATTAGCTTCTTGTCTCCATCTTTCATAGAAACGTAATAGTTTTAATAGTTGTTAGTGTTTCATGGGAGCAGACAGCTTTTGTGAAATGATCTTCCATTTTATTTCTCAGTCTGGAAGAGTTTGAGAGGGTTTTCACTTATACTGATGGAACATTTATCATCAGCTTTCATAAGAGAAGTCATTTATTTCCCTCCTCTATTTTCTTCTTTTAATTTTTTTTAAGTTTACGTATTTATTTTGAGAGACAAAGAGAGAAAGTGGGGGAGGGGCAGAGAGAGAGGGAGAGAGAGATTCCCAAGCAGGCTCCACACTGCCAGCGCAGAGGCAGATGAGAGGCTGGAACTCACGGAGCATATCATGACCTGAGCCAAAACCAAGAGTCAGACACGTGACTGACTGAGCCACCAAGGAGTCCTTGAATTTTCTAAAAACATTTGTGAAGGATTTGTAACATTTCTTTGTTAGATATTTTATAGAATTCACCAGTGTGGCCATCCGGTTCTGGGGTTTCCTTTATGTGAAGGTTTCTAATTGTGTATTCATTTTTCACAATGTTTATAGGATATTCAGGTTTCCTATTTCTCAGGTCAGTATTGTATTAAATTGTTCATTACAGGTCTTTATTATCCTTTGATGCCTGGAATATACCTAAGTATTTTGCTGAACCTAATGAAGAAGTAGTTCAAAATTTAATATAAATTTTTATACTATGCTTGAATTAACTAGAAAAATATTCAGGCAGCTTGTCATTTTGTTGTAACCTGCCGTCAGATTAGGCAGCACCAGATTTTTAGTTCCAGGGATAAAACCAGGAGAATCACCACATATTGCCCCTCTCTCTTTCTCTCTTTCTCTCTTTCTTTCTCTCACCTTCACCATCAGCTTGTGGAAGGGTAAGAAGCAATCCATTTCTAGGAGATAAAAGGAATTATTTATTTATGCATCCTTTTTCAACTTCCTTTGTTTGTGTACTATAGAGAAATCAAGACACTTACTATTTTTTAGTTCATCTTTATTTTACATGCAGTATAAATCCAAGCAATTTGCCTAGAAGTGTCTTTTAAAAACAAACATATCATCGTGCACCAATTAATGACTCTTTTCCATGTAATGTACATAATTGAATTTATAACCAGTAAATATTTCAACCTGATTGTAAGTTCAAAAGTTGAGATAACAAAATCTGTAGCAAATTTTTGTTTTATGGAGTGTCCTCTCAGGTAAGGTAGAAGAACATTAGTGGGCTACTTGAAAGGCTAATACAAACATTATTCTTACCTCACTCAACTTGTGAATATAGGGCACTGCTTCATTCCCTTCTGAATAATGTAAATATAATTTATATCACACATAATTCTTAAAACAATGTTTGTTGTTACTGATTTTTGTCATTACTTAGAAAAGCTATGATAGAACCTCATGAATTTCAGAACCTGCTCAGAAAATTTGACATAAATTTAGTACTTTAAAACATACACACAATGATAAAAAAAAGATATATCCACAGGCTTGTTTTATAAATCTGAAACATGCTAACACTCTTGCTTTCAACCAACTGGACAAGAGTCATTTTCTCATTGTAAATCCATTTTCTGTATTAAAGTACTTTCAATAACAGCCTTCAGAAACATGAATAACTTAATTATACATTGAATGTATTGTATGATCTGATAAATTCATTATTTACTGTTATTTGCATGGATCCTACAAACAATCAGGTACACTTTGTGGAACACAATTCACAAATACCCATTTCCTAGAAAATTCTTCCATCTTAGATAACAAAATATTATTTAAATTTCTACTGGCTTCTGTAAATAAATGTATCTGAGTTTATCATAATTAATATTTATAACAATCCTACAGTCTGTGATAAAGTTTGTCTATAAAATAACTGTAGCATCTTCCAACTCAGAGATGGCAGATACAGATGGCAGAAGTCGGATTTTGTTTCCTTTCTCCTAATGGCCCTTTGTAAATCCCACATCTCTGTCCTACTCCGGGTGTAGACTCTTGTTGGAAATCAGTTACTAAAGAGTCATTCACTTGAAAAAGTAGTATTGGGCATGGTCACTGTTGAGAATCTACTGCACTGTAAAAGGAAGTTCTGTAGCTCTGGAAAATTCTTTGAAGGAAGACAAAATGGAAGAATTTTAAACTGGTGGATGCAGTTATCAGCATATAATTTCTATCGTTACTGTGGTCACTCTTCTAATCTGAGAGTCAAAATAGCTATGACTCAGAAGCGGCAAGTTGTACATGGCATTGTTGAACTATGGAATTTGCCACTGTATAACTATATTGCCTTTTTTTTTATTGTTTCAGATTATTTAATGAATTTTCTGTTACTCATTTGTTATTGATTGTGTAAGAGTTAATATATGGTGTTAATAGATGCACACTAATAATATACATTTCCAGCAATAATATAATCATTAATTATGTATTATTTATTTATTTCATGGAATAATAGCTAACCATTGAAATGTCAATATCCAAAATTTTTAATGTCAGAGAATATTTATTAAGAGGTCACACAAATTGAAAACTAGGAAGATGTATGCTTTATGTTTGTAATTATGAAGTTTCAGATTTCCCCTCTCTGTCTGTTAGTATCTCTTACTTATTTCAATCGAGAAGCATTAGACAAGCATCTTACAACCAGAAGTATATACAAATTTAATTTTTTCTAAAATAAAGCTGTATAGCAAAATTGATTATATTGAGATATAGCCCCATTGTTGAGCTAAATTGCACTGAATTAAAATGTTTACAGAAGAGTGTGTTTGGAATAAAAAAACAATTTAAATAAGTATATTTTTAAAAAATCATTTATAATTACTGTGAAATACTCTAAGGCAACATGTGAGAAAAAAGTTAAATTACATGAAAAATAGTTACATAAAAATAATTGGGCTTCTACACATTATTAACTATAGAATTTAATTATTTAAATATTGAAATTACCTGTTAAATATGATTATCTGAAATTAAATGATATGTACAATACAAAAATATTATTTTTCAATTACAGTTTCTTATAAAGATATTAATGCAGTAAAATTGACTTTCAACTTTTAATGATTTTTTCTTCTTAAAACATTTTTTAAACGTTTCTATTTCTATTTCAGAGAAAGAGAGAGAGAGAGACAGAGGGCAAGCAGGGGAGGAGCAGAGAGAGAGGGAGACACAGAATCCAAAGCAAGCTCCAGGCTCTGAGCTGTCAGCACAGAGCCCGACGTGGAGCTTGAACTTGTGAACCATGGGATCATGACCCTGGCCAAAGATGGATGCTCAACTAACTGAGCCACCCAGGTGCCCCAGTGATTTATTTCTTTAATCTATAATTTGCATGCAATTTAGAAGAAAAATCTAAAATTTTATTCAGACCACAATGGGTATTTTCCCACAAAATAAAATATTTGAAGTTAATCATTCTTAAAATCTCCTAGGTAAAATGTGAATGTCGTATTTTGGTTGGCTAGTTAAACTGCACTTTATTTATTCTTCATGTTAAAAATTATACAATCATTTTATATTTAAGTTTACTTTAAGTGAAATGGTAAGCAAGGTTGTATTTGTATGCAATCAGTTAATCATCATCATAATAAAGACCCCCTTGAATCCACTTATTATGTTAAAACAGAATTCAGTATACCTTGTAAGGTCTTTTCTGTTATTATTTTCATTAATTTTTACTAAGCTCAGCAGTACTGGTGTTGATTTGCATTCCAAAAGATAGTTTCAAATGGTATCATGGATTTAACTTGAAACATAAAAGGCAACAAATTCAAAGTTAAGCTCATATTCGATTTTGCTATAATCCCTGTTGAAACTGGGCTATTTTAAAACATTTGAATATTTTTCATTTGTAATGCTCTCTAATAGGTTTGGCCTTACTGCTCAAAGTAACCGAATAAATGTTTTAAGACTCAAGGTTTAAGGGACTTTGTCCATCTATGATTCTCATCACCCTCACTGACTTTAAACTATTTAATGTGAAAGAACCAAATTTCCTTTATTTAGCAGTCATTATTATGTACCTACTATGTGTGATGCTCAGCTTGTTGCCAGAGATTCAGAGATAAAAAATTACAGTGTCTTTCCCTTAAAATACTCACACTCGATGGAAAGAAAAAACTGATCTCCGAAATTACATGTCTACTATAAGTATTTTTAAAGAAATACTGCTAGACTGCTTGGGATCATGGAAAGAAGACATCTAAGTCAAACAGGGGAAAAGTAAAGGGAGTATTTTAAAGGTTTTTTGGAGAAGAAAAACTATTTAACACACAAAGGAGAGCATTGGGGAGAGAGGATTGAAGGCTTTGCATCCAACTAGTCTTCAAAGGGTTCCACTTTCCCTTTGGCTACCTTGCTGCAGGCACAGCACATAAATGAAGCTGCTGAGTTCCCCCATCCTATTTTGACTAAGATGGCCTTAATGTTTCCCTCAGCTTGACAAACCTTGAGATAGGATTCTTCCTGACCCAGGTTTCCTTTCTTCCTTTTCTTAGAACACTTACTTAAGAAAACTTTTGATTGCAAAGTCTTTCTCCACCCCTTTGGCATGTAAATCTTCTCTCATCCTCCGTGGTTTGTAACCCTCTAATGCCTCTCTCCAGGACCTGGGAGCCAATTCTTTGAAATGTTATCATCAAGAGATATATGTTATCCCACTCTCTGTGAGAAGTAGAAGCCTAAGATAAGGTCCAAGTAGCACACACAGATGACCTAATCAGATTGACCAATCTCTCTCCTAAGGTTCTCCAGTATTTTTCCCTTAGCTCACAGGACTTAAAAATTTCTCACTTTTTGTTTCAGCGTAGTTTGGTTCAATCTCTCTTCCCTATTGTAATCGTCTTAAAATAGTCTTCTTTGCCTACTTAACTCCATTTTGTCCAATTTTAGCTTGACAGCTCCAAGGTATGCTTTTCTCATGAACCAACTTTGGAATGACTGCATGGGTCAGTCATAATCAGACAGAAATCGCATTTTATAAAATGGATTTTGTAGTTCATCATTTTGACTCAAAAGAAGTGGTGACTATCCTTGTTGAAAAAACATCAAAAGTAAAATATAAAATATGCATTAAGATTTTTTAAGAAATTTTTTATAACTTGTAACCTAAATGTATGGCATTAGTGGTCATCGCATTGACAGACAGGACTAGTATGGTCTGAAGATTTGCTAAAAGTGCCATGTATCATATTTTTTATTCTTTGTGGGTTTATTTGGAGTTTATTTATTTATTTTGAGGGAGCACAAGAGGGAGAGGGGCAGAGAGGGGGTAAGGGATCTCAAGCAGGCTCCATGCCAACAACGCAGTGTTTAAGGCAGGACTCAAACTCACAAACCATGAGCTCATGACTTGAGCTGAGACCAAGAGTCTGACGCTTTTTTGTTGGTTTTGTTTTATTCTGCTTTGTTATGACAAAACAGAATTGCCCATAGAAAAGTAAATTTTGCTCAATATCATAATGACAATGTTGATATATGAGATTCTCTAATGACACGAAAAGAAGAAAAGTACCTTTCAACAGAAAGTTAAAAAGTAAAATAACAAGACTCAAATGCCTGAGGGCAGGAAGGAGCGCGCGCGCGCGCGCGCGCGCGTGTGTGTGTGTGTGTGTGTACATTATACAATGTAAGGAAATTGCCATTTATAGACCATCAACAAGAACAAAGTTCTACAAAAATGAGTTTGGCATTCACTTCAGTTCAAAACTACATTTAATTAGTTTTCTATTAGTGTCAAAGTATACTTGTTCAAATTTAACAATATTTATTTCTGTCCTCATGTCATTTTTCTTATGACTGTAGGTTGATCTTTTAAGAATCCTGTTAAATAAGCACAAGCAGAAAAGGCACAATTTGTTTAAACTTTGACGTTTTTAGCTGCCTTACTTTATAAATCAAGAATATAGCAAGCTTAGAAAGAGCTTTCCCTTTAACATTCATGGCTTTTATGTATTTCTGAGCAATTTTCAATGGTTAGAAAGCTGTCTGAACCAATTCATAGCTAATATGTTACTATTGCATAATCTTGAATTGAGAAGATATTCTCTTACTTGAAGTTGATCAGGAAAATAAGAGAAATATGGTAACAAGCAAACTTCCACTTAGAAAATATAGACCAAAGGCATTTTATTTCTGCCCTTGGCTTTCATTTCTGTCCTTCACTCGTCATATGAAATTTAGGCAAATAAAAGTTGTCTATGATGATTTAAAGCTTCTGAATTATAGGAAGTCCTTCCTTTTTGTCCAACTATGGGACATATGCATTCAATATGTTATCATTTACAAAAAGTTTAAATTGTGACATGTATGGTTAGGTAAAGAAAAATACTAAAATTTCTACTTAAAGAATGACAAATTTACATTAAAATTACTTTTGATATGATGGTGATGCAATTATTTTATATTAAAATATTTGATGATATATATAAATGATAAGGATTACCTGGTAATAAAGCAAAATAACAAAATAATTAAGGCTGAGTAAAGAATATCAGAGTCATCTTGTCACTTTTATAACAAATATTTTCAGAGAAGTTTTAACAATTCAGTCAATAGTCCTGTAGTTAAGCAAAAATGCAACTGATTAAGACAAAGTTCAATTTTTAAACTCTGTTTGTTAATATAGCACATTATGTTTTTTAGGAGATAGCGTATATAAATGATTTTTGTGTATTCAAGCTAACACATAACTCCTTGTTATAAGTTAATCTACTGTGTTGCTAATATTCAGTATTAAGCAATAAACATGTAACACCTTTCTATAATTTATGAATAAAATTTTACTAATAACCATCTGAAACCCACATGATGATTGCGAATTTTCTAATGAAATGGTGATATTGTGAATGGATCCACCTTGACAAAATACGTAGATTATAACCCTGGATAATAAATATGAAAAATATGTAAATCTTTTTGAATAAACAACAACCAATAAACCAACAGAAAATTCAACCTTAACTTTAAATTCTTCAGGGGAAAAGAAACATAGCATTGTATCAAATCTGTCAATAACATATACAGTTTAATAGTACTTAGTCCTTTCTATAGCTCTGTTGGTAAGTGGCCATTTCAGACTCCATTGAAATACATCCATTTTAAAAAATGTTCTCATAGGCAAGCATTATGATTTCAAGTGCTTCAGCATACTTATTTGGAAGTACCTATTGTATAATTAAAATTATGGTGTAACATCCCATGTTCATCTAATATTTTAGCTTATATATATTTTTTTCCATTTCATACTAAATAGGATTTTTCAAACTTTACTCTGCATAAAACTTGCTGGAAAGCTTGTGTTAAAAATAAAGGCTTCTAGTTCTCAGCTACAGATTTTGTGATTCAGTAGGTGTGGGTCACAGCCAAAGAATCTTCATTTTTAACAAGTATGCCAGGTAATTATTATGGATATGATTCCCAGACCACATTTTTAGAAATACTATTTATCTTGATTGCTCATGCCCATCCTTTTCAACATTTAGCTTAATTTTAGACCTTTTCTCTCCCTTCACCTCTCTCTGTCTTTGTTTCTCTATGTGTGATAAACCAAATGTTATAGATATGTGGGGAAAAAAGTAGAATATTGAAGTGATTGTAGATATAGAGCATCTTTTGAATATGCCTCCCCTCATGCCTGAAAGCCATAGTGGGAATGGACCAAGTCTATTTTAAGCACCATAATTATATTTGCAGCTCCCTTGACCTTACTGTTTTAATTTTAATCTAATATTTATTACCTCCAACTCTTTCATTTTGCTATTCTGGATCAGAGTTTCGAAAAAGGACATTTTTGTAATTTTATTTCCTGTGTGTAGAATGACATCTAATGTGACATAAAAACCATTGCTGTAATTTACCAAATTGATGATGCCATTGTTTTTGTCTGTTACCAAGATGAAAGCAAATGCTACAATTAAATAATAATCCAATGTGTCTTACTTTTTATATACAATTTTCAGAGGCATGAATATTAAAAATGTCCATGTTAAAATCGTGAACATGTGGTAATATAGTGAAGAATATTTCTACTGTTCATTAAGGAAACTGTCATTTAACCGGCAAGCACAGCTATCAAATACCTCAGCATCAGTTTCATGGGGGCTCAGGCCATGGACAATTTCCTAGGGGCTGTTTTCCCAAAGTTTCTAAAATGCGCTTATATTCATTGAAACTTCTGTTGACTTCCTACTCTATAGTCAATCTCCAGTAAATTGTACTTGTTTAAGGAACTTTTCTATAGGAATCAAGAACATTTTATTTCAAATACTAAAGACTACAAATATAGAGTAGTTGAAAGAGACCGAGTGATACGCCCCTCATTACTTAGTTCCAAATTTTTCTTTGCCAGTTAACTACATGTGCAACTGAATATCCGTAAAGTTCAGTTATTTTTAATAGCCATGCATATAAAAGCCCTTGCATAGTATCAGTTAAAAATTGTCTTAAATATTTCTTCAATGCCATCTCTTTTCAACCAATATATATGCACTCAAAGTATATAATTTTAAATTTTTAAAGTTTATTTATTTTGAAAGAGAGAGAGAGTAAGTGGCAGAGAGAGAGGGTAGAGAGAATCCCAAGTAGGCTCCAAACTGTCAGCACAGAGCCCATATGGGACTCAAACTTGCAAACCACAAGATGATGACCTGAGCCCAAACCAAGAGTCAGAAACTTAACCGACTAAGCCACCCAGGTACTCCTCAAGGTACATAATTTTAAAAGAATGATTTTTAGCACAGTTTGAATCAGAATCACCAGCTAAGCATTGTCAGCCTATATAAATTCATTTCAACTTCTTTTCCAAGTATAATTACAAGAGTAGTCCAGAACAGAGGAGGGTGGAGGTTTATTTTCAGACACTATCTGGCCCTCTAAGTTATATGCAACCCTGGAGGTCAGGGAAGTATCAACATTATGCATTCCTTCTTTCTTGCATTCAGCACATTTTGGGAGTTGTATCCTATGGGTTGAGCACTATGCCATCCCCTGGATATGTAAAAGCAAGAAAGGAAGAAATGGACCCTTATGAGATAGGACCTTCACATTGCCAAGGCACCAGGCATCCTGACACAAATGTAGGACTCTACAGCAGGTGTTGTGCTAGTTGGGATGTAACAGCTCATGAGATCAGGTTGTATTGCTCCATTTTTAGAAATCTGGCTGACCAGTTGATGTCATGTTACTTGAAAACCATGGTGGGAATATTTAAATCATAGAAATCAACAAATGCTAAAATAAAAATCTGTTTGCTAGAGGACACCTGGGTGGATCAGTCAATTGGGTGTCTGACTTCAGTTCAGGTCATAATCTCACAGTTTGAAAGTTTGAGCATCACATTGGGCTCTGTGCTACAGCTTGGACACTGGAGCGTGTTTTAGATTCTGTGTCTCCCTCTTTCTCTGCTTTTCCCCTGCTCATTCTCTCTCTCTCTCTCTCCCTCCCTCTCTCTTCCTGTCGCCTTCGCTTTCGCTCGCTCTTGCTCTCGCTCTCTCTTTCTAAAAAAAGAAAAGTATTAAAAATGTGTTTGCATGGATTTGGGTTTCCTTCATGCACCCCTTAACTGACAAGTATTTTTCATTCCTCCACTCTTTGAAATGCAAAGTAAAGGCAATCTGCAAGGTCAGAAGTTGGAAGGAGTATCACTGAAAATCTCCTGGATGGTGCAATGCTTAAGCTGAGATAGACAAAATAGATCTCGATGGATAGAGAACATAGATTTTTTTGCTCATGAAAGTGCATAATCACAAAAGCAAAGATACATAGAGAAAGGTGCAATGTCTCAAACGCAATGAGAGATGCTTAATATGGCTTAAATTAGAAAAGAGAGAGAGAGGAGAATGACAGAAATTTTTGCAGTGGAAATGGAGAAGGAAATTCCCATGTAAAAACTTCCCAATCATATGAATATGTGGTTTTTTTTTAAACTCAAAGGCAGTGGAAATATGATGCAGTATTACTTAATCATGTCTGCATTTGAAACTAATTCTGCTATGGTTTGCAGAGTGGATTGAAGAGGAAATAAGAGTTCTATGGGAATTGGAAAGGTGGAAATTGTTTCTCTGGTCAGAGTGATGCTTTAGTCTTGGATAGCATTGCTGGGTGAACTGGGAAAACTCAGGGCCCTGGGCCCTTAACCTAGGCCCAGATATACCTGAAGGAGGTGCTGAAGGTTCTTGATTTTGTCAGGACAATGATTTCAAGGACAGACATGAAATGCTGGGTAAGTGACACAAGTGGGAAACATTATTAAAGTGATAAGTACACTTGAAAGATAAGAACCGACAAGCTAAGCTCCAGAGAGACAGAGAACACTGAGTCCCTGGGTTTTGGGTTTCTCTCTTTAATTAACATTTGTTACCCAGGGGCAAAATATTCATTACCTCCTGTGGGGAAGCAGGGTTTTATGTTTCTTCTTCTTTTTTTTTTTTTTGTAAACATTTATGTATTTTTGAGAGTCAGAGAGAGACAAATCATGGGCAGGGGAGGGGTAGAGAGAAGGGACACACAGAATTGGAAGCAAGCTCCAAGTTTTGAACTGTCAGCACAGAGCCCTATGCGGGGCTTGAACCCACGAACTGTGAGATCATGACCTGAGCTGAAGTCGGATGCTCAATAATCTGAGCCACTCAGGCGCCCCTCTTCCTTTTTTTTTTTTTAAAGTTTGTTTATTTATTTTGAGAGAGACAGAGACAGTATGAATCAGAGAGAGGCAGCAAGAGGGAGAGAGAGAATCCCAAGCAGGCTCTGCACCTGGCAGCACAGAGCCTAACACAGGCCTCAAACTCACAAACCCTGAGATCATGAACTGAGCAGAACCCAAGAGCAGGATGCTTAACCGACTGAGCCTCTCATGCTTTTTCTTCTAGACTTGGTCAGAGGTTTCCTGTCACTGCATGCTCCATCTTGGGCCTGCCTGGTTTGATCCGGCTGCTCTTAGAGTGCTGCCAGGGCAGGCCTCTGACCTTCCCAATAGCTGGCCATGACTTCCAAGTTGCTGACCTCCAGGTATCCTGTCAGAACCTGACTGCCTACTCTAACAAGGGTAGTGGCAACGGAGTTGAAGGCAACTGGATATAAAAGAAATGCTTCATGAAAAATGGACAGGACACGGTCACTTGGATATGTGAAACATGAAAGATAAAAGGAGAAGTTCTGACCTACAGATTTCTTTTTTGATCTACTCATTTAGTGAGTGTTGTTTATTGAGATAAGAGATAAGCAGGGGCAGAAGTGGGAGCAAAGGCAGATCTCAGATTGCTCATATGGAGATTTAAGAATATGTTTAGTTTGAAGTCCCTTGTATAGGTAACATCCTCCCATAGAGTCATTGAGAAGGGAGTTGGAGGGGCGCCTGGGCAGCTCCGTCAGTTGAGCATCCGGCTTCGGCTCAGGTCATGATCTCACGGTTCGTTGGTTCAAGCCCCGCATCGGGCTCTGTGCTGACAGCTAGCTCAGAGGCTGCAGTCTGCTTCAGATTCTGTGTCTCCCTCTCACTCAGACCCTCCCCTGATCGCGCTGTCTCTGTCTGTCAAAAATAAATTTAAAAAAAAAATTAAAAAAAGAAGGGAGTTGGAAATGAGGACAGAAAAGAAAATATAGTATGATGATACCCATTTGAGAGTGATGGAGAAAATACAGCCATATAATAAAAGAACATAAATTACATTTTAAGAAACTTTTATCATTTCTCTATTCTGTGCAGTAAACCACCCCAAAATTAAGTAGCTTTAAAATTAACAATTTTACTTATTTATGTTCACCTGCTGGATAGTTTTTTTGGTTGTTCACAAGTGGTATTACTCAGCACTCTGTCTTAGTCTGGATATTTTTAAATAGCATTACTCATAGTTTGGCAGCTGGTTCTAGCTGTTTTCCATGCCACACGTTTTCATCAGGTTAGCCTGGGATTTTTTTATATGGGAAGTTGCTTCTAAAAACAGCAAGAAAAAAGGCAACCCTCAATGAGTATTATTTTTCAAGCCTGTGTTTGTATAGTGTTTCTAAGATCTCACTGGTCAAAGAACTCTAAGCTGCCTAAGCTCTCAGCCAATGTGGGAAGAAACCCTACATGAGCATAGACACAAGGACACATCATGCATTAAGGACTATTTCTATAAGAGTCTGCCATAAACCGCAAGGATCAAGTAGAAGATAGAACAGCAAATAAAATGGAGAAGGAAACAGCTAGAATGTTGGTAAGAGAAAACTAGTGCAAACAAACATCGCAATGGCAAAGGAAGATAGTAAGGAAGCAAAGTCCTGTTGACAAGAAAAGGTTATATTTTTGGTTACTATTTGCACCGTTACTATTTCCTTGATCCATCAATTTTATGTCAGTTAGGATTACATTAAACTATTTAGAATTAAAAGGGGCTCTTAAGTGGCTTAATCACAATGGTTGCCACCAGGAAGTGAAGTCCAGATATAACTAGTTCAGCCCTGGCGCTGAGGATTAACAGAGACGCGGGTTCTCTCTTCCCTCCAATGCTTGTATGATCATCTTCTATCTTCATACGTGTTGTTTGACGCCTAATGCAAGATGGCTGCCACACTTCCAGGTATGAAAAATGAGAGAGTAAAAGAGAAGTCAAGGCTTTTTCTTTATGAGGGTGTGGGAAGGACTATTTCCAACACTTTCCATTGCCAGGCATTCTACAATCTGGTCACATTTAATTTTACAAAAAGAGGAGCTTTGGAGAATGTTTAACTGGCTGGCAGGGAGCATAAGGGATAAAAAGAATCAGAGTTCTGCTAAAAAGGTTATTCTATATAAAACCACAGAGTCCACCACAAGCTTCTACTTATATTGAGATATACAGCAACCCAATGTTGCCTCTAAGGTATGAAGATTTATATGATTAACTTTCCTTATGATTTTTTGAATCTAGGCAACACATACTAATTTTTTGCTTTTTTGGGAATAGACCATTTGACAGAATGGGGATTTTAAAAAATATTAATTGATAATTAAAAGCTAACATCTATTGAGCATTTAATTTGTACCTAACATTGTTTTTAATGTTTGCAACATGATCTCAACTAACAATCCATAACAGATTCCATAACAATCCTTTGAAATAAGTGCTAATATTTTCATTAAATTTAAAGATAAGGAATCGAACAGAAAGAGGATAAGTAGCTTAGTCAAATTTACGTAATTAATAGGCTCCTCTTGAATTTCTGACACAAAAGAACAAGTTTTAGCTGGCATGGTGTGTAATATAGCATACTACTGTGGTGAAAAAGTATGTGACAGGGATGCCTGTCAGTGCCTGGCTCAGCCAGTTAAGCACGTGACTCCTGATTTTAGCTCCGGCCATGAGCTGCTGGTTTGTGGGTTCAAGTCTTGCATCAGGCTTTGCACTGACAGCATGGAGCCTACTTAAGATTCTATCTCTCCCTTCTCTCTGCCCCCGCCCAACCCCCAATTGCATGCTCTCTCATCTCTGAAAATAAATAATTAAAACTTTTTTTAAAAAAGTATATGAAAAAAGTGCTTTCTGACTCGTATTAACATTTTAACTAACCTTTTATTAGATTTTGAAACAAGTAAGTTTTCCAGTAAAGAAATGGTTTTGGTGTGAAAGATTTCACTCTCAGTCATTATTTTTAAAATGTGATTGCCTCTTGGGGCGCCTGGGTGGCTCAGTCTGTTAAGCCTCCGACTTCAGTTCACGTTCGTGGGTTCCAGCCCCGCGTCAGGCTCTGTGCTGACAGCTAGCTCAGAGCCTGGAGCCTGCTTCCGTTTCTGTGTCTCCTTCTCTCTCTGCCTCTCCCCTTCTCATGCTCTGTCTCTCTCTGTAACAAAAATAAATAAAACATTAAAAAAATTTTTAAATGTGATTTCCTCTTATAGCTTTAATTTCAATTATTTTCACTGCATCAACATATTCTATACATTAATATTTTTACATGTATTTATGGTTCAGTGTTAATGAATTTGTTTGCTATAATTAGTTGTAAGAAAAAAGTTTGCTTTCAAAAATTATTTAAATTATTATGACAAATACATAATTTGGCATTCGATTCAATAACCGAATGGAGGATAAATAGATACCTTATAAGGAAGACTTCAGAATTTTAGCATGTTCAAAAATTGGTTTTAAAAAATCCTTAAAATATTCAAGTCCCAAATAAGTTATTTTTATGCACAATAATGTGTGGGTTACCTTAAGCAATGGAAACCTCTTGAATCCATGACTACTATCTTTAATAGTCAAAGGTTTGTTTATATCACATCTGCAAAAGAAAAGAAGTAATAATATCTTTTCATTATCTTTTCATTTTCATTAAAGTACATTTTCTTTCTTTCCAAAATGTACTTTAACAAAGACCCTGAGACAGTCTCTCATGATAGAAAGCCCGAGTATAATGAGACAGGCAACCCAGGCAAGTATCCTACATTTATTCAAGCTATAAAATTGCTCGTATCTGGAAAACTTGTGCTGAATCAACTTTATTTCACTGGAATATTACAGCACATTCACAATAGAAGCCTAAACCTTTTACTCTGCATGATAATATGTCTTTATGTTTTTCAGAAAGAAAATCTCAGAACATTAAAGAAAGTAAAAATTCTTGTTATTCAAGAAGTTGGGTGGAAGAAATGTGATGACTCTGACTTCAATAAAAGGCAAGTTTTATTCCAAACAGCGGATTCGCTTTTTATTAGGCACTCTATGTTTTTATGGTAATTGCCAGTATAGTTTATGCAGGGAAGTCTGAACTATGGGCTAATACAGATTCCATTATTTTGTATAGAAAAGAAAGTGAGGTAAGGTTACCTCATCTCAAAGGCTGATGCTCTGTTCTTTTATTTCATTTTTTCATAATATCCAATAAACTTATAAGCTGAGTATTTTAGGAAAACTCAGAGTAATGATGTACACTTTAATCCTATGTAACGTTACATATCAAATATATTTCAACTTATAATACATAAAGTTTAATGAATTTGCTGTTAACTACATTTATGTGGCACTGAAAAATCTCACCATCACTTTTTAAAATTTTTCGAAAGCTCTTCTGTCATGTGGTTTCTAAGTCTTGGATTAAGTATTTTATATATCCAACCACATGTTTGCTGATACCTATAAACAGCTTTCTTTAAAAATTCCATTCCATTGAAGTAAATTGTATTTCTTTGAGTCAGTGTTGAGCACCTATGTTGTGCCGGCAGTCTTCATGGCTAAAAAAATAAACTGGCATTTGATGAAATCCCTGCTGTTGATTAGCTCATTTAATTAATTCATCTTTCAAAATTAATCATTAAATCGCTATGTTTTTCAATAATTTTATTTCTTTATTTAATTTTAATGTTTATTTTTATTTTTAAGAGAGGAGAAGGAGAGAGAGAGTGAAAGTAGGAGAGAGACAGAGGGAAGGTGAGACACAGATTCCAAAGCAGATTCCAGGCTCTGAGTTGTCAGCACAGAGTTTAATGTGGACCTCGAACTCACTAACTGTGAGACTATGATATTAGCCAAAGTTGGACCCTCAACTGACTGAGCCATCCAGGCCCCATAATTATATTCATGTTTAATTATAACAGTAATTCAATCCCAAATAAGCTTTTCTGATAATGCCTTTCCATTTTAAAGTTATATGACTGAGGTGGCCACTTATGAGCATCAAGAGAGAAGGAGATGTGACAAGAGGTGAAGATGTCAATGTGGCAAATGGCTTGACCATAATTATAGTTCAGAGTAGAGATCTGTGTTTTGATCTAAGTTCAATGGGAAGTTTTGGAGAGTTTAAATAAAAGAAATAACATGGTAATATGATTCACATAATCATGTTTCAAAATTATATGAAAAGAAGAAATAGAAAACTTGGAGCATATGATGGAAACTTCAGATGGAGAGTCTAGAAGAGAAGAGTATCAAAAAGTAACATTTCAGAAATAATGAAAAACCTGTGTCCTCAGATTAAGAAAGCATAGTTGGCTTGGGGCAAGACAAGTACATAAAAATGAATATCAGTAGGTCAATTAGACAGAGAAAATCATTTTAAGAAGCAACTCCAAAGAAAACGCAGATTACAAGACTGACAGCATACTCCATAAAACAAAAATGGATGCTGGAAAGTGAGCAAATTTCTCTAAAGTGCTGAGACCAGATGTTACTAATCTAGAATCTGATATGTCCACATAAACTATTATTTGACTTAAACACACACAAAATATTTTCAGTAAAAAATAGCACTAATGTAAATGAACCACAATAACTACTAACGTTGGCATTTCAAAAAGAAGAACACTGAACCCAGGTAGAAAGAAACAATGTAAGAAGACATCTGGAAAAAACAAATTGCTCAATATATAAGAATTTTAAAAGATGCCAACTAGAGGTAGAATATGTTGACATTAGGGTAAAGAACCTAAATATTATATAACATAGGAGGACACCGGATTTTTAAAATCATATAGTGTTCAGCTAGAGAAAGAAGATACGAATTAATTTTTTCCTTAAAAATTACTGATACTGTTTTTCAAAGATAAACACTAAAAGAAAAGTGATAGTATATATTTGAAACTTTTGGAGTCTGGGGTTGAGGGAGCATACAACTAAACAAAAAAAGGAAACAGAAAATTTGATCAATCTAATAGAAAGCAGAAAAGGAAAAAAAAAAGAAAATGAGGGGTAATAGTACAAATTCGATAGAAGAAATGATTAACATTACATTAGTGATAATAAACACAAACAAACTCACCACTGTATATAATTAAGGTAACTGAAAAGCTGAATGAAAAATATAAATTAACTAATATTCAGCATATTGAAGACATAGCAAAATCAAAATTATATAGAAAATTGAAAGACAGGATGGAATATAGGTAGGTAGGTAGGTAGATAAATATCCACACATATCTCATGTAAATGTAAACCAAATAATACTAGATTAGTCCTAGGAATACTAGATAAAATCATCTTGTATAAAATGCCATTGATAATAATAAAAGAAATCACCAACATCAAATTAAGTAATAAATAATTAGAAAACTATAATGGTTCCAATGTAATGTACAGCTAATAAAACCTCAACAATATATGAAGCAAAAAAAATTAATGTAACTACAAAAATAAATAGACAATCAGAATACAAGATTTTAACACCTTTCTTATAATAGATCAGGCAGAAAATAAGGTAAATAGTTAGACAATTGGAACAGCACAATTAATAACAATAATTGAAGATTCATATAGAAACCACTACATCCTAGGTATAGACATATGGATGGTTTTCAATCATGAAGAACATGCTACTTTAGCATGGACTGGACTATGAATAAAATCTCAAAAATCTTTAAAAAAAGAGAAATATAAGAATTTGTTCTTTGATGAAAATGCAATTAAATTAAAATAACTGATGACAAGTTTAAATCGCAGTACTTAAAAAAACCTTCAAAATAATGTTGGATTCAAAGAGGGAATCACAATATAAATGTGGACCTATTTATAACTGAATATTAATAAAATATTTCTTCTTAAGTGTCTCATGCACTTTAATTTATTTAATAAAATATTTATTTAAGGCTATATAGATATTATCATCACAGATGCAAGTTATCTACAGCATCTCAGATTGATACTTTGTAGATAGGGCTGCTGCTGCAGGACTAAACCGATAGTTACTCTCCTTTTGGGAACATAGACACAATAATTTGTGTAGTTATTACTCAGAAGGCACAAAAACCTCCCTGCTTTATTTTCATACTGTCTACCAACATTGTTTTGAGAAAGTGTTTAATAGCCTCACATTCTCATAAACAATGTACTAGACTGGGAATATAGACATCTGATTTTTAGTCTTCAGCTTGGGCATATTTTGTGACAATAGACATCTATTTGAGGTCGTATCCTATTCAGTTCTTATGCATCTACCGTGGCAAATCACTGGACTAATCCTCTAGAGATCTGGATATGAATCCAGAGTAAGGAGAAAAACGTGATAAGGTAAAGAAGTGAGAATAATAGTCCATATTTCTGAATAATTAATTTAATTTGATGGCAGAAATGAAGATGATGAGAAATATTTTGAAGGTAGAGCTGTTAGAACTTAAAAATGGAATGGAGTGTGAAGGGAAGAGTGAGAGAATGTTCTCGGTCCCTTAATCTTTGATGTGGACATTTCCTTCCTCCATGTAACACCATGGGTTCCAAGTTGAGCACAAAGTTGCCCCAAGGCACCCAGAAATGCACAGGAAGTATTTTAAATTTAAGGGGAGACACTGCACTACTTGAGATTTGCCAGACACCATGGGAATTATCGACTAGATAGAAGTCCGCTGCGTTAAGATTAGATTGCACTATAGTTTTTTGGGGGGCACCTGGGTGGCTCAGTCGGTTAAGCATCGACTTTGGCTCAGGTCATGATGTCAAGGCTTGTGAGTTCAGCCCCATGTCTGATTCTGTGCTGACAGCAGGGGCACAGAGCGTGGAGCTTGGAACCTGCTTCAGATTCTGTGTCTCCTCCCACTGTCCCTCCCCCAATCACACTCTGTCTCTGTCTCAAAACTAAATAAACATTATTATTTTTTAATATAGATTGCACTATACTTCTTTCAATGACATATGTTTGGAAGCCCAGTTTTTAGAGGTCTTTATGTAAAAGGCCAGAACAGTGCAAAAATCAATTTATTACAGGAAATGAGACTGGTGCTGTCAAATCAGAGTCCAGTATTTTAGAAGGTGAATAGTATTTTTTTTTAATATTTTATTTACTTTTGATACAGAGAGAGACAGAGCATGAGAGGGGGAGGGGCAGAGAGAGAAGGAGACACAGAACCGGAAGCAGGCTCCAGGCTCTGAGCTAGCTGTCAGCCCAGAGCCTGACACGGGGCTCGAACTCATGAATGTGAGATCATGACCTGAGCCGAAGTCGGAGGCTTAACCGACTGAGCCACCCAGGCGCCCCATAGAAGGTGAATAGTATTTAATAATGCACTAGGCAATATGCTGAATAAAAGAAAATGCTACAGTTGCTGATTCTAGGCAATAACAAACCTATTTAAGAATTAAATAATGACATTTCTCTTTTAATTTGGGGAGATCACTTTTCTCAAATGACCATTAAGTTGTCAAGACATAAACACTTCTAACTTTGATATAACACACTACTTAATTAATGGCGCTGTTAGGTATTGCTCTATGTGTGCTGAAACAAAAGAATGGTCACTAGGGCATTCTGAACTGAAAATCTGAGAATCTGCTGACAAGGCAAAAAAGATACCTGGAGTTAAGTAAAGTTTCTAAAGCTGCACATCTTGACAAAGACTGATCGAAGGTTGAGACTCAAGCTCTTTGACTCCTGAGCCTGTGTTCTTGGCTATCATACTGTAAAATATGTAAAAATGTATAAGTATGTAAATTATGCACACAAAATCTTATCAATTTATAATCGGAGACTCTAGAATATCCTGGAAAATAATAATAATTAAAGTTTAATACTATGGATATATTTATAAATTCATGGTCTGCAAACATTCTATGATTGTGACAACATAAAAGACAGTAACATTTTTGTATATATTGGTTATAAGTCATATCTGGTGACAAGATGACACTTCTAGCAATTTCACTTTTTGGTCTTTTGTTTTCCCACTGATATAATTCCAAGTTACGTATCTTCACTTCAGAGGGGGAAATTTTCATACATTTGAGATATCTTGCAAAGAACCTGATAATTTATACTTCATCAAAATTAGAAACTTTTGAGGTCCCTTGTAATTTAAGTTTCAACTAAATTTAAATTTTATTGTACTTGAAATATATTTCACCATTCTGATTTTTGTAAAATCTGATTTCACTTTAAAAAATTATATCATATCACAAAAAATTAAATATATGGTCATTTTTTTCCAGCTTTTCAAATGAGGACTCCCATATACTCTCTTAGGAATTCATTATTTAGTGATTGCTCTTATCCTTTAAGAAACTTAAGATATAAACCAGATAGCTGGCTTTTTATATTATCATATTTGTAACATATAAATATTTAATATATACATATTTATATTACACAGAATGCAATGCAACACCAATTTAATTTTAAGCTGAAATCTGACAAATAATCTACACTTGATGCCCTTCCAAGCACATTGAGATGCAGCAATGGCTAGCCTAAGGCTTTTCCCACTCTCTATGCTCTTCTGGAGCAGCACAAACTTGGCCAAAGATGAAAAATGTCATCAAGTCTGCCAGCTGTTGAGGTTTTATTTTTTTCTTTCAGCTTTAATACCGTTAATCAGCTGCCAAATTTAAAATATCACTTTCTCCACTTTTCTTACACTCTAATCTGTCCCCACCTTCTTCTTGCAATTAGTGTTTAGCTGCACATAATTTTAAGTGTAATTCCCATGAAGCTTCGAGCACACATCTGGTACATAATATGGGCTCAAAACGTATAGCTATAATAATGGCAACTTTTACTATTATTTTATCTTCATAGGAGATTTTTATTTTAGGTGATTAAAAGGTAGTTATTTTTAAAATTATAATTCAAATATAGTTAACATACACTGTGACATTAGTTTTAGATGCACAATATTGTGACTCAGTAATTCTATATATTACTGAGTGTTCATCATGATATGTGTACTTTTTTAATGATAAGTGTACCCTTAATCCCCATCACCTATTAGACCCATCCCTCCCCCCATTTCCCCTTTGTAATCATCAGTTGGTTCTCCATAGTTCTCTATAGTTAAGAGTCCATTTTGGGGGTTGTCATTCTTTTTTTATTCTTACCGTTTTTTTTTTCTTAAAAGGTAGTTATTTTACTTTTTGTTGTAGAAATTTATTTTGCAATCTGTTAGATTGTATGGGCAACAACTTATCAGAGTATATTTTATTTCTAGGTCTGAAGTGTGTTCCACTAGTTCTCGTTTTGAGGACTTTTTAGAAATTAGATATATAATATCAACCTTCAAAAGTAAATGTATGAAAAGCTCATTCTATGATGGATGTTATGCTAAGTGTTTGAAATTCAGTAATGTACAAAATGATTGCACATATGGAGAAACTATTATGTAGCAAATGGTATAAAATTGCAATTTTATTTAGAAAAAAATGTTTTAACTTAAGTAAAATAATAACATAAAAAGTCATCAATAGGAAAAAATAGTCTTTTTGGTAAAACTTCAAGAATTTAAGTGGAAGTAATATTGAAAAAAGTTATACTTAGATTTTAGGTTTAATTTTTACCACTTGGAATAGAGTGACATTAGTATTGTAATGCTTCAAGAACATTTTATGAAGTATATATCAACTTTAGAAAATGCTATTTTTCTTTTCTAATTCTTGGATATTTTAAAAAATATGTATGTTTTATTCTTTATCCAGAAGTTCTATATGGTAATATGATTCATTTTCTTTCAGTTCAATTTTAAAACCAATGAGTGCATTTCTTTTTATCATTAATTCTGAAGTTCTTTTCTTGGTGGTGTATTTATTTGTTTGTATTGTTTATAACTACCAAGATTATCTGTAGGTTTTGTTGAATCTGTCTTCCATTTAGACAACAGGGGCCAGCTGGTGATCCACAGGGCCCAGGAGTGAAATGCCCACAGATAAACTGGATACAAAGAAAATAATTTATCAACTGAACAGAAATGTACAAAAATTATCAAGAAACTTGGAGTTCCTAATATTATGAAAAATTATCTTCCAAACATCGGAAATCCTAAATGGTGAGTTTGGTCCTTTAATTCGCAAGAGGTCCTGAAGAAAAGGCATTTCCAGCTTAAATGAACACTTCGGAAGGGAATTGCTGGTATTTCATTGCCTGAAGAGTCCTGTGTTTGACTAAATAGGGCAATAAAAAAGATTCTTGTCTGTACCACCCCAGAGCGCTCACCATAAAGATCACTGTGTCTAGTACCATTACTGGGGCGGTTAGTACTTACACTCTTCAGTTTCTGGGAAACGAGTCATGAGGAAGCAGTAGAAAGTTCTTGTTCATTTATGGAATCCAGAAACAAAGTAGAAGAGGAGCAGAATGGTGATTTCCAAATGAAAAATAAATGATGGAGGAATGGATAATCTAAAATCAAACAGACAGTTAAACTAAAACCTATTTCAGTATTAAACATAAAATGACCTTTGGGAAATGTAAAACTTATTTTAAAAATACAAATTCAACAGACAAATTGAAGACCTGTAACTTTTAATTAAATCCTCCAAAATTAAAGATAAATAATAAACAAAAAAAACCAAAGTATTTTTCTTAAATATATTGTAAGGACAAAGTCCGACCTAACAGACTCTGTGACAGAGGTCCCCCTCTAAACTAGAAGGTCTAAGGGTCAGTCTCTCCGGAACTATTAGGCAGTTACACATTACCTGAGGCAGGAGAGACCACCTTGCGGTATCCAATCAGGAAAGGCCAGCTACCTCTCCCCACATTCCTAAGGGTGAGGCCTGCAGATGGGAACTTTAGATAGGACCCTGTTACCGAATGTTAGAGTTAACCCCATACTCACCAAACAAGACCCTCAACTTGCACTGTAATTGATTAATTTTAAAGGTACTCTAAATGTTGTGATTGGGTCCTGCCAAAAGTAACGAACGCTCTGAACAGTGTGTATGGTTAGAGCTGCTGCCAATACTGTTGTACCATTATGATTGGGTCACTGTGCCTATGTCACAATTTCTTGTAACTCCCCCTTCCTAAACCCCATAAAAACCCTACTCAGCCCCTGCTCGGGGCTCTCAGCTCGGATCCACTGCGTTGGTGAAGGCTGTGAGACCGAACTTGGCCCGGCGAGCCTGAGCCGTAATAAAACTGCCCTTTGCTTTTGCATGCGTGACTCGGTCTCCCTGGTGGTCTCTGGTTTTTGGGTGTGATATTGAAATCTTGGGCATTACAATATTAATAAAATTATATGAGAAGTACTAGTAAAATGCAATGAATAAAAATAAAGGTACTAGAAAACAAAAATGACATAATAAAAAAGTTTATATTTTACTTTAAAAGGTAAAAAAGTTCAATCAACACCTTGTGCTTTTTTACCTTTTTTCCTCTGGTATTTTGCCTTAAAAATATTTTTATCCCAATTTAATTGATAAATGGTTTACATACATCAATATGTAAATTTAAGGATGCCTGGGTGGCTCAGTCAGGTAACTGCCCAA
Source organism: Suricata suricatta (assembly GCF_006229205.1). NCBI lineage: Eukaryota > Metazoa > Chordata > Mammalia > Carnivora > Herpestidae > Suricata > Suricata suricatta. The sequence continues at coordinate 126,841,780 of NC_043705.1, read as the reverse complement.
CTCTTTTCATAATAAAAGAGTTTTTTTAAGTATCCAAATCATTTATTTTGATTTTTGACAAAGAAATAAAATGTATTTGGCATTATTGTGAGCGTTTATGTTACCAAATGTTAAATGTATCATTGTCAGTTATATTCCAAATACAGGTCAGAGATATAAGCAATGTATTACAGAGCAGAGTCGAAATGAAGCAAATAAATTGAGATATAAGAAAAAAAAGATATAAGGAAGTAATCAGTTCTGAAAAAAAATTTATTGAGTGCTTTTGGTATGTGAACTACTGTTACAGATGTTATTTTATAGCAGTGAATGAAAGAGAAAAAAATAAAATTCCTGTCTTCATGAGTTTATTATACTTTACTGAGTATAGATATTCACAGGAAAATTCACTGCTGTGTTATCTCACGCCATTTTAGGACATCATTGTACCCGTGAAGTGCTGTATTATAATCATACTTCACATATTTTTAAATAACATACTGTCCTTCATATATTATTAAATTTACCTAGTTTCTTTTTTCTTTGAAATAATAATAATAATAATAATAATAATAATATACAAGGCCCCGAGACTCTTACTATGACTCTTATTATGAAAACAATAATTTTTACCTTTCGGCCATGTAGATTTCAGATGAGATGGGGCATGTTCAGGGTGGCATGTTCGTAGACAGGCCATGTAGATTTCAGTGGACACATTTCCCTTCCCAACAAGTACAGATATTCCACAGACACAGCAAAACGTATCAAAATGCTATTTTCTTAGCACTTTCCTAAATCAAAATCAATGTGCAGCAACTTATTTTCAATACAAATGAAAACTTACTTTATATTTTAATTATTCTCATAAGTAATCCTATGACTAATGTGGGGCTTCAACTGACAACCTCCAAGATCAAGATCCCTATCCACGCACCACTGACTGAGCCTGCCAGGTACTAGCAGTAAAGGATACTGAAAAACACTTGACTATGCTGTTTTTTCCCAGTGTGCTAAAATCACTAATTTCCAGGGGGCGAAAGTCACTTTTTATACCAAAAAAAAAAAAAAAACATGTACCTTAGAAAGAACATATCATCTAATCCTTTGCCCTAAGATCCACTTTGAAATGGGATAGTATACATTTTTTAAATTAAATACCTACCATAATTGGTTATTTTAAAAACTAATTTATAATTGTAGCTTATGTGTTTTAGGCATCAGCTTCTCAGAACCAGCGGTTTTAAAACCATGGGATGCCCCAGGCACTTTTACACTGTGACCTTTATTTTTCATTAAATGTGCTATATAAAATTGAATTTTGATGTAGTCTAGTCCCTGGCTTAGTCTAACCCATAGTGACTTATAAAATCAAGCAATTAACACATTCAAAAATCATTTTACTTCAGATTATCACAGTGCGTTTCCCCCACACCTTTGTGCCTGATTTGACCCATGGTGCCTGACCCTAGGAGTGATTGCTTCATGGGACACTTAGAGCTCATTATACCACGTGAACCCACACGGACACGGCGTTTATCTCCCCTTAACAAGGGAGACCTAATGTAAGGAGACCTAATTTCACACATTAGAGGAAAAGGGACATAAGCACTAATCAGAGATGAGAGAAAACACACGTGAAATGATTATGGATGGCCTGGGTGAACTTTTCTTCCAATTGCCAGGCTATATACTGCAAAGAAAAGATGATTAAAAACAAACAAACAAACAGAAGAATGAATAGCCTTTCCTTCATTCTTTCTGGAAAAGAAAGACAGTAATTATTAATATGGAGTACTTATCAATTTGCCACATATAAATATGCCTGAAAATGATTTACTGGTCATTGAAGGTGTCAAGTTATTTCTCAAATAAGAAAGGGATACAGATGTTAAAATGTGAGCATGACAGTGGCACAAAGAAGCCGTAGTCATGTGCGATTCTTTCATTTCATTATAGTTTAATTAGAGCAATTTGTTAAGTTCTATGAACCACCGTCATAGAGAAAAATAGATTAAAATGGTTAAGTTGTTAGAAAATAAGAACATGGGAAAGTCTGAAATGAAATAAGCCAGGCCAATGTAGAAAGTGAAAAGAAAAACTAAAGTTACATTTTTAAACAAGCATAAGGGAGATTTCTTACTCTAAATGCTCACTTATGCCCACATAGACTCACCCACACAGACTCCCCAAGGGTCACTCATCTACAGTATGCATCTAACTGAGCCATCCGTGTGTCCCAAAACTTGATGTGACATCAATATAGCTACATGTCCTTTTCTCGATTTTAACTCTTCATCTGCCTATGTTTGAAATGAATTTCTTGTAGACAATGTGTAGTAGGTAATCTTGGTTTATTTGTTTTTAGTCCATTCTGAAAAATCTCCATCTTAAACGGCATATATATAAATAACATATTTATTTACATAATTTATATATAATGCATTTACTGATATGTTTGGGCTTAATTCACTGTTTAACTATTTGTATTCTTGTGTCCTCTTTGTTTTTTGTTCTGGTGTCCTTCTCCTGTCTTGTGTCAGGTTATTTTAAAAATACTGGTATGAAATTATCTTTGTGTTTTTGATTATACCTACTTGGAGAAGATTTTATTGATGGTATGCTAGTGGAACCCCTCACAGTGTACCTAAAACTAATATCTTACTTAAATATCTAATTTAAATAAATTAAATGGAATGTAAACAAATTATCACAATATAAGTCCTGTTATTCTTTATTCTTACTCCTTCATGTTGTAGTTGTCAAATACATATATATGTATTATATATAACTATAACAATATAGTATTATATTATATAATGCACATAGCTATATATAAAGCAATATTATTTTTTGCTTTCAATTCTCAAACATAAGTATTAGGAAATCAATGGAAAAATAGAATTTACTATTTAAACAGATGTTTAAGATTTCTTTTTTTAACTGCTGATATTTACAGTCTCCATATTCTATCACTTTCTTTCTTTAGAAAGTTTTCAATGTTGGTTTGTAGAAGACATTTTTTTTATTTCCTCCATCTGAGAATGATGCTAATTGTGAAATTTTGGATACTTATTTTTTTTCAACATCTTATAAATATTTTTCAATTTTATTTTCTTTTTGGGTAAAGTGCCGTTTTCTTCTTACGATTGTTTTAAAGATATTGCCTTTGTCTTTGTTTTCAGCAGTTTGATTATGATGTTTGTTTTTAGATTTATTTGGTGTATCTGGTTGAGCTTACTAAGCTATTTGAATCTATAAATTTATCTTTTGCTTAATTTGGAAAGTTTTTAGCTGTTATTTCTTTAAACATTATTTTTCTTGCACCACATTCTTCTTTTTTTTCTGGAACCCTAACATATGTGACAATTATTACTTATCATCATAATCATCATATTAGTTAGGGTTCTACAGAAAAACAGAAATAGGATATATCCAGAGAGAAAAAGAGATTTATTTTAAGGAATTGGCTCACAGGATCGTGGGGACTAGTAAATCTGCAGAGCAGGTGGCATTCTGGAAACTCAGGTAAGTTACGTTACGATCTTGAGTCCAAAATCTACAGCCTGGAAACTCAGGCAAGATCTTTGTGTTATAGTCTTGAAACAAAATTGCTTCTTCTTCCTCAAGTCCTCAGTCTCTACTCCTAAGCCTTTTAAGTTATTAAATGAAGCCCACACACATTATGGAGGATCATCTGCTTTACTCAAAGTCATTTGATTTAAATATCAATCACATCCAAATAACTCAACACCTACAGTGGTGTGTGTGTGTGTGTGTGTGTGTGTGTGTGTGTGTGTGTGTGTACATTATATATAATAATGTTATAAACGTTATTATAAGTATAGACTAAGATTTGTCTATAATGAATATTATAGGAAATAGTAAAAACTTTCAGGGTGATGCCACATTAATACTTCGTCTATTGCTTTGTAAATGGAGGACCCAAGGGGATAATATTCATTTCATATGGGTAGCAATTATTAGTTATATGCATCAATAAGGGACTGAGGAAAGGAAGGAAGAGAGACGGGTTCAAATGCATACTGTAGACGGTGATCCTTGGCGTGTCTTTGTGTGTGTGAGTCAATGTGCACATAGGTGAGCATTTAGAATAAGAAACATGTGTAATGCTTGTTTTAAAATGTAACGTCACTTTTTCTTAAATTTCCTACGTGGACCTGGGTTCTTTCCTCTCAGATTTCCTCATGTTGTTCTTGTTCACTGACTCTTGATCTCAGCTCAGATCTTGTTTGCAGAGCCTTGAATTCAAGCCCCACATTGGGCTTCACGCTGGGTTTGAAGCTTACTTTAAAAAAGTCACACAAAGTATACATAAGAAAAATTAAAAAAAAAAAAAAAAGGAAAAGAAAATTACCGTGGGAAGAGAGTGATATTGCGCTATTATAAAATAATCAGTTCTCGGGGCGCCTGGTGGCCCAGTCGGTCAGATCTCATGTTCGTGGGTTCGAGCCCCGCGTCAGGCTCCTGCTGACAGCTCAGAGCCTGGAGCCTGCTTCCGGTCTGTGTCTTCTTCTCTCTCTGCCCCTTCCCCTCTCATGCTCTGCCTCTCTCGGTCTCAAAAATAAATAAAACATTAAAAAATTAAAAATAAATAAATAAAATAATCAGTTCTCTAATATGATGCTCAAATCCTAAATGCACAGGCACCTAACAACAGAGCTCCAAAATACACAAGGAATGATTGAAAAAGCTAAAATGATAAATAGACAAATCTAAATTATCTAGTGATACTTCAACCCATTTCTCTGTAATGTATTATAACTGGCAGAAAGAAAATCAGCAAGGTTACAGAGATCTGAAAAGCGCTATGAAAAAATTTACACCTATTGAACACCCAGCTCAGTAGAATAAAAATTATTTCAAGTGCACATGAACATTCAGCTAGTTAGCCATATCCTGAATCAAAAAATATGTAATTTACCAAAATTGCTGTTAGAAATTGGGAAAACTTGTGCTTTGACTCAAATTTTGTTATACAAAAGTTAATTCAAGATGGATCATTGATCTAAATGTAAAACATAAAACTATGCAACTTTTAGTGGAAAATTTGGGAGAAAATCATTATGGTCTGTTTGGCACACAATCTTAGCCATGACACCAAAAGCATGACCACTAAAGAAAAAAAATAATACATTAGACTTTATTGAAATGAAACACTTGGACTCCATGAGAAGAGTCTGGGAAGAGAAGGAAAAGACAAACTACATACAGTGAGAAAATATTTGCCATCATAAATCTAACAAAAAGACTTAAGCAGGAGTCTGGTACTTCAAAACCTAGAATTATAAAAAAGAAACAATGAAATAAATAGTGACTAAAATAATAAACATTTAAGCAAAGGAAATAGGACATACAATGGCAAATATGTAGGAAAATATAGCTATTAGGGAAGTGCAAACTAAAGCCACAAAATGAAATAGTACCACATGTCCATTAGAATGGAAGATAACAAAAACAAAAATATGATACAAAGTGTTGATGATTATATAGAAAAACTGGAGCTTAAGCACCTGGCAAGTGTGAATGCAAAATGGCCCAATATGGCTGGAAAAGAGTTTGGCAGTTGCTAATAAAGCTACATGCTTTGACTCTAAGATCCAGCAATTCCTCTCAGGAATTCACTGTAGAGAGTTGAAAATTATGTTCACACAAAAACCTGTACAGAAATGTTTGTAGCAGGTGTATTCAGAATGTCCCCAAACTAGAAACAACCCACATGTTCCACATAGGTAAGTGGGTAAACAAATTGGGGTACAGACACACAATGGAATATTTATTCCACAATATGAAGGCAACAACTTGGATGACTATCAGAGGAGTTATGTTGAGTCCAAAAAATCATCATCAAAAGGTTCTATACTCCATGTTTATTTATATATTATATTCTTCGTAAGCAAATGCTATGGTTTTGGAGAATAAAGCTGCAGTTAACAGGGGTTGATGACTGAGGTAGACTGTAGCTGCAAAGAGATAGGTGGAGGGAGCTTTTTGGACTGATAGAATTGTGGTAGTTACATGAGTAATTTGTATTACACATACTCCTGTGTTAAAATTCAAATAGCTGCACACAAACCTTATATTAGATTAATTAAGATCAGAAGAAAGATGAAAAGGTAAGTGGGTATAGTGGACGCAATTTAATGAAGCATTTGTGTGCCTGTGTGTGTGTGTGTGTGTGTGTGTGTGTGTGTGTGGCCAACTCTTTTCCTCAGAGCGTAGAATATGTGGTTGGAGTTCATTCTGATTTTCTTTTCTATTGGTCAAAATATGCTCATAGTGACTCATGTGATGCTTCTAATTGTTTTTCCCCAAAGTGCAATGGTGTATTCCAGACTTTTGTGAACAAATCTGAGGGTAAAAATCCACCAAAAAAAAGTTGGAAAGAGTAATTACATGAATGCAGGGGAAAATTACTACATCATTACGTATTCCCACACAGTTACTTGACTCTCTACTAGGCAAATGTGGCCTTGGAACTAAAAAAAAAGGGTGCTGTACTTATATTTCTAAAGAGTTTGTGGGAAGATAAATGCCTACAAATTTCTGGGATAAATTGTACATCATATAAGAATTATTCTGCTAATGAGACTAGAGGGAGTTAGGAAATTTGTAGCATTTTATTAAGTATCCAGATGATTTACACATTTTATCTCATTTAAGGCATGCAATTTTATGAATTAATTTCTATTAACTTTAATTTGCACATGTGGAAATTAAAGATCAAATGCCTTTCGATGTTTCCCAATGTCAGACAGCTGATGGGAAAACCAAGTAGAATAGAAACAAAGTACTATTTATTATATTAATATGTATTACTTAGTTCCAACTGTACCTCAACTCGTGAAATATAGAATAAAGACAATTAAGAGTGATAAGGTGAAACATAGAGAAGGGTAGGTCTAGTCCATGACTCAGAAGTACACTTTTCTGACCTGGAATCTTAGTGTGGCAAATTTCTAGGTCACCCTACATCCTGTCTTTCTTCCTCCTTAGAGTTTTTGCTGGCTATATGACCATGTAATCAGAAACTGTGGCTCCTGATCAAAAGTATCTGGGGGATTTTTGTCTTCCAATGTGATCTGAGTGAAAGAGACATTTTCTATCATATTATGTGCATAAAACAAACTTGTTTGCCTTCCTTTTCTACTTTTTGTCTGTCCTATGTGTAGAATACATATACAACCTACCTATATGATATTTATATGCATGTCTTCAACCATGCAGACTAGGAAAATGTCCTGAGGTATGGTGAAGAAAACTTGATCTCTGAATAACAAACTGTAACTGATTCTCAATATGCTGCGGGCTTTGACTCTAGTCTGTCACTAGAGCAAAATGAGTAATAAGCAAAGAGGAAAATGAGAAAGAACAATGAAAAAGAAATCTTTCGTAAATTTATGTGGCTTATTTTTTGAACTTTGATACAGCAATTTTCACTATACTCTAATCAATGTATATGGTAAACCTACTGTTGGTATGTATACCATGAAAACTTTTCACAGGACAGATGAAACAATAAATGTTATAAGGTTTAGTGCAAGAAGTAGCCATGTCTTCGTGTAGGTTGTTGGATATGCTGGTGAGTGTTTTGTGATTGATTTGGTTGTGATAACAATTTTCAAAAAAACCCCACATCTTATGTAAAGGAAAATATATTCATATTTATATTCTAATTATGTATATTCTTATAGTAGTATTTAAGCCATTAATAGGCCCTTAACATTTTACATGATCATTATGGCCCGACATCTGTCTAGACTATAAAGCAATTCACCACATATAGTTTATTATTATTCATTTAATTTCAGTTCATCAAGTTGTGGTTAATAATTTAGAATGCTAAAGTAATAACTTGGACTCCATTGTCATTGAATGAAGAAAGATGGAATAGTCTGCCACAGAAATGGTCTTTATTAAAAGTAAGAACAAGAAAAAGTGTTAAAACGCCCCAAAATGTCAAAAAGCAAATTAAAAATCCTTACTTGTAGTAACAAGTACCTATTCCTTGGACTGTGCCCAGAAATAAATTATGTGAGTAAGATAATAAATCTTTTAGGTCCACAGAGTAAAATAAAGGTTAAGGACTGCGAAGAAAATTGCAATGTATTTTGTTGGAACACATTTACATCTGAAGACCAAGTGAGTTGTGTTCCAGAAGTGTGGTCCTGAATCAATTGTTTAAGGTTCAAAACACATACCCCTTTCACAAACCTTATTACACATGGGTTCAGTTCCACAAATATCATAACCATCCTACATGATTAATTTACATCTCTACTCATTTATCTCATCAACTAGTCGAGAATAGACTCAATTATCAAACTTATGGCAGCATCATAGGTTTTTTTCCTTCCCCCCAAACCATTTTACTATGGAAAAAAGTATAAAGACTCTAAATGGATATATAATTCTAAATGTTTCAAACACATTTATTTGCTTATTTTTACAATACTTGTACTTGTCCCTTAGGAAAATCTAGCTTCCTCTGACTATTATCTATCATTTCACCCATTATTCTTAATTTCTTTTGCTCTGTTGGCCTTTTCAACCCATTATTTTCCTTATCCTACTTTTATTCTAAGAATACTAATTACTACTAAACTTAAAAAAAAAAACCTAGATTATGGTCACTATATATTCACTATGTCTAGTCTTTACTGCTGCTAAGCTACACCATATTTGCCACCATATTTTTTTCTCTTATTCTCTCCAGGGAAATATTGTTTATAAAAAATATTTAATTTCCCCTTGTTACATTTAAATTTATTTCCTACATTTCATATTAAAACTGCTTCAAATTTCAGCCACCATACTGGGTTGAGTCAAGAAATAAAAATTGTGCTAGGTCTTTCAACAGGAGGAAATGATATATAGGGCATTATATATTGGCAAATCAATGGAGGAAGTAATAGAGTAAAGGCCAGTAAAATGCCTCTGGTGTTAGAAATTGAGGAAATGATACCAGTAATTGCTGCCACAGATAACACTACAGTAGATTATTTTCAAGAGTATTCTCAGATTTAGGACAAAAATTTATTTTTTGTCTTTCTTCTCATAATATTCCACACCTGCTAGAAGACAATTACAGCTTCCAATTTCTATGTAATATGCAAATGCCTCTTGATGGCAGAAACTAACCTGACAATATACTGGTAAGAATTCTAAGAAAAATTGTTCTCAAGTTTCCAGTCTATATGGTATCAGGAAGAGTTGCAAAAGTTGACAGTAGAAAAGCTTAACTGACAACTGAAAATATGGCTCAGATCCCTTTGTTTTTTGCCAACAACTCCAAAGGGTAAGATGTCTTCCTCAGGGGTAGAGCTAAGTATTCAATATGTATTCCTTTAATTTCTGTGCTTCCAAAAGACATTTCCATCCATTATTCCATTCATCACCAATGTTTACAAGACATCCCTCTTTGTTGGATCCTATCAGCTATTACACCAATTTAAATTTTCTTCCATTTCAGAAAAAAATCATAAGTAAAAATTCATAGAACACATTCATTCTTGCTAACATGATAGTTTTCTCTTTTGTAAAATCAAATTATTTTCAATAGTTATTCTCTTATTAGGTTTCTAAAGGTAATATCTATACTTGACACTTACAAATTGTTTTTTACCATTCCTGTATCCTGGATGCTTTTGATATTTCATGTTTTGAATGTTTTAGGCATATATAATAATAATTAATCCATTACTAGAGTTTTAAATAATGTTATTTAAAGTGGTTATTGCTGAAAAGTCCTCCACCAATTAAGTCAAGGTTACTCAAGTAAATTTTACTTATTCCATAAAATTTGGAAGAAAATTATCTCAGTTACAATAAAAATAAAGTAGCTCCATGTTTTGTTATGAAAGGAACTGTAATCTACTATCTTTTAAATCTAAACAATTGTAGCTGATAATACCTGAGGAAGTAAGTCTGTCAGATCTTCTGAAAATATAGAAATCTATTCTAAATTCCAGCCATGTTGCAGAGTTGGATTATGTGTTAAAGCCTTCTTTTTCTTGTTCAGTGTATCTCCTAGTGTCAAAGTTTTTCAGTAGGAACATGGCATCTAAAATGAAGTATGTAGCATATTTGTAAATAAACAAATTTTCATCCTTCAGATTAAGGTTTTCTAGGGTAAGAAAGTTGAGTATATTCCCAAATTTAAGGCTATAAAAGTAAAATAGAAGTCAGTTTCTTCAAAGTCTCCATGAATCATGCAGAAAACCCTTATACCAGTTGTAACATTTCTTCTATAATATAAGTAGCTAATACAAAGTATAATTTAATTTTATAGAAATGAAACTATTTTGGAACTTCTTACTCTTCATTTACATATTTATAATGTTAATGTCGATATTTTTCTGTATGGGGAAAATTGAGTATAAAATTAAAAGAGAATAAATGATAAGAGCTGCCGTCACTGGTTATTGGTAATCAGTTACATGAAAATTTGTTATAACAATAAGAAACATATTGATCCGAGAACTTCTTACTCAACATTCATTTACTAAGCATCAGCTAAAGACCTGGGATAATAAAAGTTTATTAAAGCACATTTCTCATTCTTTTAAAGTGACATTTATAGTGTATTATTCAAGGTTCCCTGGCGTAGGAGGGCAACAGAATGTACATAAGGAATTGACTCTGGGATTATGCAGGGTGAGTCAGCAAACTGGAGTCCCACGATACTTGATGGTGCAGATCCAGTCAATGGCCAGCAAGCTTGAGATCCAGAAAGAACTAATGTTGCAGTCCAAGTCCAAAGGCAAGAAACATTCTCCCTTACTTAAGAGAGGGTCAGTGTTTTTGTTCTATTAAGGCCTTAAACTTACTAGGTGAAGCCCACCTACATTAAAAGAACAAAATCTACTTTACTCAGTTTATTGATTCAAATGTTAATATTATTAAAAATATCCTTACAGACATATTCAGAATAATGTTTGCCCAAATATATGGACATTCATTGAGTCGTCAAGTTAATAGATAAAATTAACCGTCACATACAATAAGAGTCTCAATTTCATAATTACAATTGCTCTTCACTTAACTAAATCAGTATTTTGACTATAATCCTACTGACTATAGCAGAAAATTGTATAACTTCACACATAACTCTTTCAAACGTAGAAATTACTATTTTAATTTCTATATTGACTTAAGATTTATAATGTATATTTAAACTTTGTTATCTCATTGGATTCTGACAATTGCATTCTTTGGTATGGTCTATTAATTTTATTTTGCTAAATGAATGTTATTAAATTCCATTATATCAAGACTGTTACACAGGATGACATTTCTCCTTAGGTAAATGTATAGAAATTATTTTTCATATATTCCATAATACAATTTTTATAATGTAATTTTCTGATATATTTTTCACATATTTCATAATAAAAAATTTTATAAAATAATTTTCTGGTATATATTAATAATGTGTTTAACTAGAATCTAATGAATTTTTTTAATGGCATTTGGTCATTGAATGAATACATCTGATTGGTCATATTCTTGTCTGTGCTATTCCAGCTTGAAAGTACATCCAGATAAGTGCATATATGGTTGATAAATAAGTAATTAAGGATAGATACATTCTAATTGTACATTAGTGTGAAGTGTAGTTTCATTTGATATCGCGGTTGCTTTGGGTAGTAGTAATCACCAATAGAATTATAGAGTTAATTATAGAATTAATAATGCCATTTTAGTGAGGTCTGAATTTATAAATTAAAATGGTGCCTAACTACTGAAAAGATCAATGTCTGTATTTAAATACTACTTCCTTTTTGGATAGGATTAGGTTAAAAAAGGTATTCATTATTGATTAAGATATTCAGAAACATACTTTTAAGTTAAACTGTTTTAGTTGATAACTCATAGCAATAATTTTAGTAATCATTCATAAATTTGTTTCATACAGTATACTAATAGCTACATATAAACTTTTAAAATTTAATTCTAAATATAAGGAAATTAAAGTATAATTTATTGACTGACATTAAGCTGAGGCAATATAAACATTAGAGACTCAGTAGGTATCTCTCCCTTTTTTATGCTTTTCTTGCTGATTTATCTCTTTTTTTAGTAAATCATAAGTAACTTCTTCTTATATGTATACTTTAAGATTGAACTTCGTATTGAAATTCTAGCTTTACCAAACCTAATGGTGAGGGATCTGCTACAACATAATAACCCAATACTCGCCTATGCATTTCAATCCTTCCTACATTCAAATTCAAATTATATTTCAGCTTAAGTCTTCAACCTGTTACTTGAATATAATGGAACGTCAGTTTATACTAATTATCAAAACCAACTTTTTGTAAATGTAGAGGCTGATTAGTAATCAACTATGACAAAATTGTGATCATAATACTGGCAGTAGGAACTGGTGAGGGACAATTAAAATTCTGATATGGTAAAGAAATGTAACATATATCACCTGATTGGATGCTCTCCACTTTCTTTTTAACAGTACAAACATGGCCAATTTTTATTTACTTGCATAAGCTTTAATGCTACATATTTCCAAGTTTCAATAAATAGGATTTTTTTCTCATAAGAGAGTATACACATATTCATATTAATGTCAAATATTATCCTTTTGAGGGCTTTTTCTAACTTTAAAAGAGAGGATCAAAATTCATTCTGATCCACATTAAACTGTTTGTTTTGTAATGACAAGCCCTATGACATTATGTCTTATAATATTATGTGTGCTAATCTCCTGAGACCTCTTGCTTAATAAATTGTCAACCAACTGGGAGATGATTTTCCTCCTTGACATTAAAAAACCCCACTTCAAAGTAAAGTGCTGTCATAATGGGAAGCTTAATTTAAATTAAATTTAAAAAAAAGTCAGAGATTTCTAAAGGCAAAACAGAATCCAAACAACTTTTGTTATGTGAGTACTCTGCAAAATTTAATTCTTTTAATTTTTAATGTTTGTATAACACTGTTAAAATAAATATTCTTGATATAATTTTATACATAAGCATTTTGTCTTACTAGCTGTTATAGAAATGAAAGCCCTTTTGAGATGAGGCATTTTAAGGATTTAAATAATAAATAAGCATAATTGAGAAATCTGAGAATGGCACTTCCAAGTAATGTTGTTATCCCTTAGCTGTATTTGCTGAAATTAAGTGAAAAATGGTTAAAAAGGAATGGAGAGTTTTTAGCAGGATGCTTCTATGAAGTTGAGGTGATGACTGAATGAAGCCAAAAGGTGAGATTCTGTACCCAAAAGGCCTTCTCAATGTCTGCTAATTCACGGGTCAAGAAAATGTGAATAGGGGCGCCTGGGTGGCTCAGTCGGTTAAGCCTCCGACATCGGCTCAGGTCAGATCTCACAGTCGTGGGTTCGAGCCCCGCGTCAGGCTCTGTGCTGACAGCTAGCTCAGAGCCTGGAGCCTGCTTCCGGTTCTGTGTCTCCTTCTCTCTCTGCCCCTCCCCCTCTCATGCTCTGTCTCTCTCTGTATCAAAAATAAATAAAACATTAAAAAAAAAGAAAATGTGAATATTTCTGTCTTGAATATTTTCTTGTCAAAATATTCATTAGTTTGCATGAGGATGCATACTCAAACTGTCACATATCCTATTTATTTTAAAACTATAAACACTACTGCTACAATTATCTTTCATTCGTTCAGAAACAAACATTGAATTCCATGACATGTTTTTAATCTTGAACTATACATCTAAAATGTTGTCAATGTTATTATTTCCATAGAAAAATGTATAAATGATAGTTATCTAATTGTCACTAAAAGTTGTCAGTTTATTTTATTTTTTAATGTTTATTTATTTTTTAGAGAGAAAGAGACAGAGTGTGGAGGGAGGTCAGAAAGAGATGAGACACAGAATTGGAAGCAGGCTCCCCTCTCTGAGCTGTCAGCACAGAGCCAGAAGTGGGGCTCAGACTCACTAACCATGAGATCATGACCTAAGCCGAAGTCAAACACTCAACTAACTGAGCCACCCAGGCACCCCTGTAAATGTATTTTAAAAGTGACAATTTTAAGTAGGAAAAGAAACAAAACTTAAAATCATTTATTCAGAAAGTAATTTCAAATACCTTGTACTTAATTACCTCGTCTAGGTAATATTGTAGTTTATATTTACTAAAAAATGATCTACTTTATTTAGGGTGCCATGATAAAATAAATATAGTTTTTAAATACTAGATTCAAACTATTGTATATAAATATCAGTATATCCAAGAAAAATATTTTAACCATAGAAATGAAAATGATAATAATGATAGTAAAAGACATGAAAAAACTATCATTTTTACAAAAGAAAGGGAATCTTTGTAATCAATCAAATAACTTGTATTAGATACAAGTATTCAACATGCAAAGGGATAAATGTGTTTTCAGTGAAAGTTGCACTATGATAATTACTTCTACCTATGTATTCTACACGAGGGGGGTATGCCCCCAAAAATATTATGTTAAAGATTTACCTCAAGTAATAAAAAATAAAATGTAACATCATACATAGTATACATTATCAACAAAGGAAACAAATCTCTTGATAATATACCAGGCTAACAATTAGTGATAGACTTGTTTAGTCAATTTTAAAATATTAGTAGAATTAAAATAAGCAAATTTGTATTTCAGATACAGGCCTCAGAGATATTATGGTTTCAGTTCTGGACCACTGAAATAAAGTAAATATTGTGATAAAACAAGTCAAATACATTTTTTTGGTTTCCTAGTACATATAAAAGTACACTAGACTGTAGCCTATTAATTGCTTAATACCATTATATACTTAAAAGAAAATGCAGATAATGAAATATACAAATTAATCTTTGTTAAAAGTATGGCACAGAGACATGAAAAGAGCATAATAAAGAACAAAAAAAGCAACTTACATTAATTAAAGAATACTTCGTGGCTAAAAATGCTAACCATCATTTAGGTTTTCAGTGCGTTGTACTTTTTTTTTTCCATAATATTTTATTGTCAAATTGTTTTCCATACAACACCCAGTGCTCTTCCCCACAAGTGCCCTCCACCATCACCACCACCTCTTTTCCCCCCTCCCCCTTCCCCTTCATCCCTCAGTTCATTCTCAGCATTCAACAGTCTCTCAAGTTTTGCATCCCTCTCTCTCCCCAACTCTCTCTTGTACTCTTTTTGCTGGTGGAGGATCTTGTGTTGGTGTAGCTTCAGGCTTCTGCGTTAGCACCTGCTGCGGCACCTTGCACTTCTCTGTTATGGAGATGACATCTTTGGACCTTATGAATGAAACTCTGCTGGATTCAAACCTTTTTCTGCAGCTTCCCCCCCTCTCTCAGCCTTCATAGAATTGCAGAGTCAGGACCTTGCTCTGAATTGGGCTTTGGTTTAAGGGAATGTTGTGGCTGGCTTGGTCTTCTAGCTGGACCATTAAAACTTTCTCCATATCATCAGTAAGATTGGATTGCTTTCTTACCATTCAATGTTCACTGGAGTAGAACTGCTCATTTACCTCAGGAACTTTTCCTTCGGATTCACAGCCTGGCTTACTGATTGGCACAAGATGCCTAGTTTTTTGCCTATCTCTGCTTTTGACATGCCTTTCATTACTAAGCTTAATCATTTCTGGCTTTTGGTTTAAAGTGAGAGACAGGGACACCTGGGTGACTCAGTGGATTAGGCGTCTGACTTTGGCTCAGGTCATGAACTCACAACATGAGTTCCAGGCGCACCCCTGTCACTCCGCCTCAGGCTCCGCGCAGAGCCTGGAGCCTGCTTCAGATCCTGTGTCTCCTTCACTCTCTGTGCTAAGTCTCTGTCTCTGTCTCTCTCTCTCAAAAGTAAACATTAAAAAAATAGAATAAAATAAAGTAAGAGACATATGACCCGTCCTTTCACTTGAACATATAGAGGCCATTTTAGAGTTATTAACTGGCCTCATTTAAATACTGTGTCTCAGGGAAGAGGAAGGTGCAGGGAAGAGAGAGGTAGAAGAAAAGGGAGAGAGATAGGGAATGGTCAGTCTGTGGAGCTGTCAGGATACACACATTTATCGATTCAGTTTGCTAATTTTTTTAAATTTTTTTTACGTTTTTTTATTTATTTTTGAGAGACAGAGAGAGACAGCACTAGCAGGAGAGGGTCAGGAGAGAGGGAGACACAGAATATGAAGCAGTCTCCAGGCTCTGAGGTGTCTGTCAGCACAGAGCCCGACTTGGGGCTTGAACTCACGGACTGTGAGATCATGACCTGAGGTGAAGCCGGAGCCGGATGCTTAGCCAACTGAGCCACCCAAGCGCCCCATCAGTTTGCTATCTTATATGGGCACCATTTATGGCATGCCAAAATAATTACAATAGTAACATCAAAATTCCCTGATCACACAGCACCATTACACACACAGTAATCATGAAAAAATATACCAAAATGAGACTGTTGGGAAAAAATGGCACTGATAGACTTGCTCAACGCAATGTACCACAAATCTTCAATTTGTAAAAAAAATGCAGTATTTGTGAAAGGCAGCAAAGCGAAGTTCAATACGATGAGTTATGCCTGTGTAAAACAATTACACTTACGGGATTTTCAACATTCTGAGTAATAACAAATAGTTTTGAGCATGTTGAGTATTTTTACTACTGTCTTGATATTAAAGTTACTTAATAAGAGAAACCAATGTGAGTTTTTTAATGTACCTTAAAGCTGCTTTTTAAAAAAATCATAATTTACATGTAGCAGTGATTCTCAAATGTACCCTTTTGATAAAAATACAAATTACTGAATCCACACGAAACCTATTAATCAGAATCCTGAGACGGGGCCCAGCAATCTATACTAATAAACCAAGTAATACTGATTCACTTAAAGAAACAGCTATTCATAAAATCCTTAGTGTGGTATCTTGAATATTTAAATGCTCAAATCTTCCTATTTCCATTACTATTTTACTAATTGTATTTAAAATATATTAATATCAATTTTGAACAGTTCTATTGACTTGAATTATTTGCTCAGTATTTATGTATTCCTGGATGTGTCTTAAATTTCTATTTTGATGCGTTGATTGGAATATGCCCACGCATTATTATTAGACTGATTTTAATACTAATTATTTGTATTATGTAGTTTTGCCATAGGGTGCAAATTTTATTATCTTTTATCACTTATTACTAACACAGCGGCTTTTAGTGTGTTTTGTTCGGTTTTTAAACTTTCCATATACTAGGCATCGTACTAGATTCTGAAAATACATCAATGGAAAGTACACAGTGTCTGTATTCACAGTGCCTTTATTACAGTGAGAGAGACAGATGGTGTGGTTTCAATGATGAATATAGAAATTTAGTGATTATCTCCTGCTCTTTAAGTGAGATGTATGTAAGAATTTTCTCACTCACTTTTCTAAGAGTCTTTTTTAGAATCCCTCAAATATTTGCCACTCTAGATGATGAAATAGTTTAAAGAGAAATGGGCAAGAGGAAAGGTGCCAATCTTCACAGTCTAGAAAAGAGAAACGCAAAACTCCTAGTCTTGCTCCTCTCTGTTTCCTGGTTCTGCTTGCTCACTCTCTATGGTTGATTCTGTGATTGACATTGGGCTGGCTACTTTTCTGTATCAACTTGGCTTGCCTAATATCCGCAGACCTTTGAATAAACATTATTGTGAATGTTCTATATGGGTGTCTAGGGATGAAATTTATATATATCAGTTCACTTTGAGTAAAACATAGTGTTCTCCATAACATGGCGGGCCCTTCCAATCAGTTGAAGGCCTGAATAGACCACCGATAAGCCAGAGAAAATTCTGCCAGTAGACTGCCTTTGGACTGGAACTGCAGCTCTTTCCTGAATATCCCAAAGGTTGACCTCCCCCTCAGATTTTGGACTTGTCAACCCCAACAGTCATATAAGCCAATTGCTTAAAATAAATCTCTTTCTTTATGTACACATATCCTAGTGGTTCTATTTTTCCGGAATCCCCTGATCATGCTATGATCGTGAGGATATATATTTGCACACCTCGAGAGCTTAAGTGAATGTTCTGGTACCATTTGGAATCTATGCAGGGACTACTTAATGACCAAAGTTTACTTTCTCCAAGATCCTGAGTCCACCTGCAAATGCCTGTGGGTTTTGTGCTGTGTTTTTCTACGAATGCCAGTGTCTAACTTCAATGTTGGAGTTATGATCATGAGTTTGACGTGTGTGTGTGTGTGTGTGTAAATATATATATAAAGAACATTTGCACAGCATGAGGCACATAGTTTGTTGAGCTTCATGCTACCTGTGCCTCCCCAAAATCAATTTTACATTATCTACAAAACAATAATAGGTAAAATTAAATGCATTCATGCACCCATATTTATCTGCATTATATACTGTGGTTGAAGCTGAAGTAAAAAAAAAAGTGAACACAAATAATCTGGTCCTTGTCTCATAAATCACAGGTTAGTGGAAGACATGGTAAAGTATAAATAAGCATTAAGTAATTATTAATTTTGATCTTCAGGATATTGAAATTCAACTGAAATTAAAGAATAAAAGAGAAGAAAGTAATCAGAGGACAGTTCTGTGAAAAGGTAATATTCAAACCGAGCACTGAGAAGTGCAAAAAACACAATTTTACAAAGGGCTGGGGCAATATTGACAGAAGCCAAGAGAAGAGTTGCACGGAGAAAAGCCCTGAGACAAGATGAACTCAGATATTAAAAAAAAAAAGTCATGTGACTTTAATGATTAGATCATTCTTTCGTTGTTATTGTTTTTATTTATTTTTGTGAGAGTGAGTGTGAGTTGTGGAGGGGCAGAGAGAGAGGGGGACAGAGGATCCAAAGTGGAATTAGCACTGACAGAGGTAAAACTGATATGAGGCTTGAACTCACAAACTGAGATCATGACCTGAGTTGAGGTCAGATGCCTAACATACTGAGCCACCCAGGCACCCCAAGATTAGCTCATTCTTTAAGTCACTTTTAATCCTCCGTGAACAACACTCCAACAAAATTTGCAAACTACTCAAACCTTAGTATGTGTATATGCATGCATGCATGTGTGTATGTAGGCATGTATACCTGTGTGTATGTGTGTATGTATGTGTGCATGTATGTATGTATTAAAGTCAACAAAGGCTCAGAATTATTTTACTTTTTAAAGGCCTCATAACTCATAAATGTGAAGAGATGGATTTGAATTTAGCTGTTAGGAGTCAAAACAATTTCTACTTCACCATTAACCTAACTCTTCTGTCTGGCATGGAGATTCATTTTTTCTTTAGCTTACACTTCTATTCACTTCTCAGTGTAACTTCTAAGAACTGAAATGTGCTTTGGATGAATTGAGTAGGCTATCGCCCTCTAAATTCAAGTTTTGTTTTTTCATATCTAATATTTTACTCATTAATTTCCTGCCAGAGTCCAGCTCCAGCAGGTCCAAGGCTCCTGAAGAATGGATGGTGTCAGCAAGAGACAAGGAGAGAGCCTCGGTTTCTTACTGACCACCAGGCAGGCATTTTTTATTGAAAAGATGCATGGGGTACAAAACAGGGGTGGCAATTGTTTTAGACAATGATTTCTGATGACAAATTCTTTGGCATATGAAAATTTCCCAGAACATAGATTGGTAGAAGACTCATGCATAATCTTTATCAATAGTGATTGATGTAGGTGACTTAGATGCTTATCATACGGGGAAGGAAGGGATCTTTAGCATTCAAATATTCAAACACAGGCAACGTTTTTAGCATGGTAAAGGCAAAAGTTAGTTCTTTGTGAGCGGGGTCAATAGCCTATTTTCCTCAGGGGAAGAAAAACAGGTTCTCAGGAAATGTAATATTTGCTCCCATAAACACAAAAGAAGAAATTCGTATAATAACTTCCTTCACAAGATACAATTAGCATATTTTTAGAATGAGGAGGCATGGATACCAGTCAATAAGGTGCCTTGGGGGTCGGTGTTCAGCAAAAATAATTGAGTGCAGGGTAGACATAGGTCTCCATCTGATGGTGGGAGGCTCCCACCTTGCAAACCTGCCTTTTTTCTCAACTTAGTGAGTTCAGGAAATGGCTTCCGACAATTTCCTTTTTCTTTCTTTTTTTGGGGGAGATTCCTAAAATGCATTTAGTCTCCACTTTCTAGTTTAATTTTTTATCAAATTAGTTGTTAAGTCCAGCTAAAACGAATCATGTTCTCTTAACTCTTAGAGCTAATATCTATAACATTTAGTTAGCAACAAATCAAGCATCATCTTTTATTCAATATTTGACTTGATCTATTTCTTGTTATTTACATTCATGTATTTAAGCTTAATCCATTTCAAGCCACGCTAAATTTGAGATCGAGAATGCCTTATTACATTTGTAAATCCCAAAATATTTAGCTGGTCTTTTTAAAATTTATTTTTACCAGTGGGAAAAGTATCTCTGAAAAAAAAGTTCATTAATATTTTCCAAATGATTTGCTGTTTGCATTTCAGAAAGGGTTTTTCGCATTCACTCAAAAAACAAATGCAAGTATTTGAAATCAATGAATGGCAGAGGTTATTGACATTTGACATTGAATTGACATTGGCAATGACATTGTTATCGAATTGTGTCTCCAGAAAGATTTAAAAGGTCTAGCCTCCCCAGTACCTATGAATGTGACCTTATTTGGAAATATAATATTTGCAGTTTATCTAGTTAAGATAAGGTTCTTAGGATGGACTCTAATCCAATATGATTGCTGACCTCATAAAAAAGGAAATACTGGCTACAAGGAAGAAGCTACTAGGAGCTAAGAGAGACACATACCTTCTGGCTTACAGACCCCAGAAGAAAGCAATGTCTCTGACACTTTGATCTCAGACTTCTGGCCATGTAAGCCATCCAGGCTGTGGTTCCTTGTTGCAGCGTCTCTGGCAAAGTACCCATTATTTAGTACAATATTCAATAAGTTGACATAAATCTCCTATATTTACAACATTTTTTAGAAACACAAAGTAAACAATTTTTTTCCATAATATTTTATGGAAAGTAAACAAAGTAAACAATTTTTAATCTATCATTGTTTCTAGTTATAAAAAGGGGGAACTGGAACTAAAAACATTCGAAACAAATGGGTGTTTACAATCCAAGTCTGGTTACAATGTTCACAATATATGCTCTGGTTATTGCTCATTTACCTTCTAATCGCATGCCACAGCGAACCCTAAGATGGTCCATAAAATTGAAGTTAAACTCTTTCCAGCCCTGCTTTTTTGAAAAACAAAGACAAACAGAAAAACCAAGATTAACTTAAAATTTAAGTAAATTATATGTAACAACATAGGAGTCATTGACCTAGTTAATTGTCTTCATTACGCGGGGTTAACCCTTGATAACAGTGAGAAAGCTAATAATTACAACAAAAGGCACAATACAATAGCTTACTTTTTGTCTTTAATCCTCTCTCAGCTTACTGATTAACTCACTCATGACTTGGTGTTCTTCCAGAGGTGACACAAATCTTATTTAGAAACTGCTTTCACTGCACTGTGCTACCTGCGTCTCCCTGCGTTTGCTACATGCTGGCTTTTCTTTGAGGGGAGGCGCTTCAGAACTTTTATGCATCTAGGCATATTAGGTATAAAAGCTTTTAATCACACTAATTCCTCTAACGGTTCCTAACCTATATCTAAGTCTCTCAACTGTTCCTATTTTGACACAGCTGCAGCTGGATTAAAAAAAAAAAAAGGAAAGAAAGAAGAAGGTTTTTACATTCGACTTGAACTGAACTGAAATCAGAATTAAACTGCCATGGTCATTGCTTTTTCCTCTCTATGGCGATGCTCCTGTGGCCGAAGGGGGTGCTCACGGGTCTGTGATTAGAGGTACATCGTAGATCCTCTCTACAAAGTTTCTGTCTTTAGGCAGCTTTAAAATCAGTGGCAAACAATAGGGAAAATTGACAATAATGTTGTTTTTTGCCATTCAAAACCCTTCCCTTTATTTCTGAAGATTTAAAATAATTTTGGAGACAGAAATCTTTAAAAAAACTACTTTTTGGGGATGTCTGTGATTCTTCCATTCTACATCTTCACATTAATTTTCTATCTATCCCAATGTCTTCACTTTTCCCTCTATCTTTTATCTATTTACTTTTAAGAAATATTTTGCTATTTGCCCATTTTAAGTGTCCACAATAAGAAACAATTTATTTTCAACTACAGACTGGATTCTCATTCCAAATATTTCATTTTCCTTTTAATCATTCACTTAACTTCATAATGACTATTATTAGCTTGAGTTTTGTTTATTTGGGTTCAGGTACACCATGGTATTTCTTTGAAATTGAGATTATTTTTAAAAAAAGAGGAAACAAAAAATAGTTCATAGTAATCTGTGGAATGAGATTAACTTTACTATACTTCCAGAGTTTTAAACTTTACAACAACCCAGAGTAGCCTTAGGAAAGCCTTATTAGAAACAAGTAAGTAGATTTAAATAGTAACTAGCTAAGATCATACAATTTGTAGATGGCAGACTAGAAATTCAGACAGATGGCATATTGACTCCAAAAATTGTATTATAAAACTCTGTGATATAATCTCTTTTAAAAGAACCTTTGTTTTAAGGATTAACAAGAACATAAATATTCTAAAATCATCATTACACTGAATTTGCTTTAAGCACACAACAGGCCTATGACTATTAAAGAGTTTATTTAAGAAATGTGTACAATTAATAGTCCCTTTGTCTTTGGAGTAATTCATTTTTTATTCCTCGTATATCTTTTATGTCTATGAACTAGAGCTTTGGCACCATGAATTAATGTAGTCCTTCTGAATGTTAAGCACATTGATATATTTATTTAATTGCTGTTGGAAAAAAACAAACTTCATAGTTAATAAAGCATGGGTGTTAGAACTATAACATAATTAATGGTAAGGTGGATCAATAAATTATTAAAACCTAGTGACTTTATAACAACATGTTAGGAAAATTCTATGATAAAAGTTGACTATTGCATTTTGAAATTTTGAGAAAGAGAATAAGGAAGGATTTGTCAGAGAAATACATTATTTAGGAAAATAGACAAAAAAAATTATAGAGAAGTAAATCAACTAAATCTTCCTGGGATGAAGAGAGATTAAGAGAGAAAGAGGGGCGCCTGGGTGGCTCAGTCGGTTAAGCCTCCGACTTCAGCTCAGGTCAGATCTCACGTTTGTGGGTTTGAGCCCCACGTCAGGCTCTGTGCTGACAGCTAGCTCAGAGCCTGGAGCCTGCTTCCAGTTCTGTGTCTCCTTCTCTCTCTGCCCCCCCCCCTCTCATGCTCTGTCTCTCTCTGTATCAAAAATAAAAACATTAAAAAAAATTTAAAAAAAAAGAGAGAAAGATAATGTGAATGAAAAGAGAGACTAAAGAAATAGAGACCAAATTTAGATTGGTGGAGAGAGAAATGTGCAATGCTTTGTATTCTTTTAAACACTACAGTAATTGGAGATCTAAACAAAATAGCAATTGAAAGTTTAGGTATGTCTTTTGTTTTGGGTGATTGTGTATATTCCAGTCAAGTTGGATAAAAACTCAGACTGAAGAAATTACCCTAATGGGAAAAACACAAGTAGGAAGGAGTTGATGAAAAGTTTGTACCACAGGCAATGGGGTTAAAATGTGGAATGGTTTTATCATTAAACACACACACACACACACACACACACACACACACACACACGCACAGTCTGTGGGCTTTAGAGACCTCTGGTAACCCAAAACTCATAGGTTTTTCCAACAACTCTAGTCATACCTGTAAGGGATATCACATGACCCGGTTTTCCTCTGTTATCTCACCTAAGTTGGGCATCAGCATAGCAGCAGAGAAGTCCAGGGTCTTCTGGATAAAGTCCAGTCTGTTCTCCTACTTCCAAATGTAAGTTGCTCTGGGATTCACGTAAGCAGGTTTCCGGTTACTTGAATTTCTGTCCCTGATTTTAGCATTATGTAAGTTATTAAAACCAGTCTAAATGTGTTGAAGGCCTAATATAGAGTTAATTTAATAAAACAAAGTTTAGATTAATTAG
This sequence comes from Suricata suricatta, assembly GCF_006229205.1. Classification (NCBI taxonomy): domain Eukaryota; kingdom Metazoa; phylum Chordata; class Mammalia; order Carnivora; family Herpestidae; genus Suricata; species Suricata suricatta. Next base: position 126,817,778 of record NC_043705.1, on the reverse strand, counting down.
GGTTCCTCATTTTACTAATGACAAGTGATTTCCTTCTATTCTCTTCTATGCTTGCCTCCTTTTTATAAAATTTTCTAGTGAGTTTTAAATTTTTTGATGATATACTAAATAGGTAATAAAAAACGGATTTTAAAGTACCCAGGTGGCAAGCAGTATTCCTACCAATTATCTATTTGTATAGAATCCTTCTATGTTTTAAAAAACAGCAATAAATTACCTTAAATTGACTTCAGTGTTTATGGTTTCCTCTATGGACATTCAAAATTACATACTTTGAAGCCTTGTGCAAATATTCATTTGGCTTTAATGATGCACATTAAGGTACATCAATAGACTTTTTTTTTCCTGAAAAAAACAAAATAGGTATCATTAAATATTTTAAAATTTTTGCTAGAAAAAACTCACTTATTTTTTGAGTGTCATGGGGCACAAAAGATCTTTTAGATCAAAATTGATAAGGAATACACTTTATTATGTATAAGATTTTTAAATAATTATTATATTTTTTATACTTTAGCTGTGAAGCATTTTTGTTATAAATGATTTCAAATATTCTTATTGCAAATTCCTAAAGGTAAAGTGTAAGAGGAATTCACTTGAAAATTTAAGTTTATGATCTTATTATTTAAAAATTATCCTTATCAAATTCAGAGAACTACATTTTCAACAGAAAGTGGGCAATCTATTGAGAGTGGCATAATGGCTCACTCCATTTTTCCATTATCCACATGATCAGTGAAAAGGAAGTATAATTTTATAAAAATAGGGGACGCCTGGGTGGCTCACTCAGTTAAGTGTCTGACTTCAGCTCAGGTCATGATCTCACTGCTTGTGGCTTCGAACCTTGTGTCAGGCTCTGTGCTGACAGCTCAGAGTCTGGAGTCTGCTTTGGACTCTGTGTCTCCCTCTCTCTCTGCCCCTCCCCTGCTCATGCTCTGTGTCTCTCTCTCAAAACTACATACATAAATAATAATAATAATAGTAATTTCAAAAATGAGGAAAAACAATAAGGCTTGTAAACATCTGATTAAAAGCAGGCATGGATAACATATTTTTCTTTTAATTTATTCTTTAAACAAATATGGACAGCACTAAAGATCAATATTAGTAAAGCTTTTACAGCTTTAATGGTCTGAAAATCCAAAACAAATCAGTTAGGAGTTAACCTTTTAAAAGGTAGTTAAAACATAATTAACAAGTAATTAATATGATGAGCTTTCAAAATTATGAAATTAATTTTGCTGTCAAAATAGAGTAGCAATAACAAACATATCCCTCCTAGAGAATAACAAGTAAAGATGTGTAGTATCAAAGGACTGTGCCCCGTAAGAATAAATTATTTGAAATACACTGATATTTTTCACTTGGACACTATTTTTATTAATTTTTATTTATTTTTTAAAATTACATCAAGTTAGTTAGCATATAGTGCAACAATGATTTCAGGAATAGATTCCTTGATGCCCCTTACCCACTTAACTTGAACACTATCTTTAATTTATTAAACAAAATCCTTTCCTATGTAACAGAAATCTGGTGTACAATGATAGATATTTGAAATTTATAGTTTTACAGTTTCTTCCTCAAACTTAAAAAAAATTATGTTCTTTTTCCATAAAGAATAGAGATATGTTCCAAATGCCATGATGAGGTAGAGAGATAGCATTTACTGGAAGCGTTTCTTCTGAAACCATGTGATTAATTCTTGTGTATGTTGTGGTTGAAAGTTAATCATCTTACACAATTTTACTTGCATGATGGTCATTCTAAGATCTGCTGAATGGTAAATTGAATGTGACATAAATTTTGTTTGTATGCATGACTAAACTTCAACATATGAATGATGGATGATAAATGCATTAAGATAGGAGAAAACATCAATGAATGTAACACTGATTATTTCAGAGAGTCTAGAAAAATCAAATGTAGTCTAAAAAAACCCATGTAAATTACTCTCCAATAGCATCTCAGAAATGATTTACTTACAAAAGAAACCATTTACTCTTTAGAAAATTGGCCAAACCAGATAGGCAACTCCTAATTGGCCAGTACATTCCTTTCCTATAGATGACTTCATGTGGGCTAGTTCTGATTCTTAAGTTGTCCATCGTGCTTTCAAAGTGAACTTAGGAAGTTACACTTTAGATAAAATGTTGAGAGTAAAACATAATACTAAAGAGCATATGTATTTGCTGCACGTTTTAGGAAGTTAAAAAAAATTGGTGACAGGCACCGTAAAAGCCTTACCCTTTTGAGTATATGGTGGTAAGTTGGGGAGTGGAAGGAGGTAACATGTGGAGGGAACACTCTGATTGCCTTTCACCTTAAGTGGACTGATTTCCATAGCTATGATTGCTGCAATCACTGGAAACAAACTTATTTATAAATGTGTTATCTTATTATTACCCCTTTAAATTTAGAAGAAAGTAACATAAAATCTTCGCTGGCAAGTGGTCGAGAAAGAAACATATTTTTATTTCTGACTTCCACATTAAATAAATAAATAAATAAATAAATAAACTCAAAGTAACACTAGAGAGAATTATTGTTCAATTTAATCATTTCATTGTCCTTGAGATGTTTCTGGTCATCTTGCAAAGTTTATGTATATGACTTCCAGTTTCATCAGTTTTAACATTACATTTATTTTACTTACATTTTAATTTTGTGCTGTTTTTGTTTTATTTATTTTCTCCTGAAACTTCTTTCAATTCTATATAATCAGAGTTTAGAAAATTACCAAGAATAACAGACTTTTGGGGAGACTTAATTTAGTTTTCTAAAGTCAATCCCTTTGAAACTTGGGGAATTAGGGATGTATTTTTTTACTCAATGATAAGCTAGCAAAAATATAGACAAACAAGGGCCTCTTTAAGACTGTTACTGGTCTAAACAGGATACAGTAGAGATCAAGAAAAGTGAATTTGAACAGAGAATAAATACGTCTTATCAATGAATAGTTATCAAAGATGCTTAGTGTAAAATCAGTCATCAGTTCAATATGAAAGTCCAGGACCTTCATGATCATGACTTCATATTTATTTGAACCTCAGTATCTGGCATGCAATTGCAGTCACTTGCATACTGACCTCATTCAGTTTCATTTACTATTGTTTGAAGAATGTCATTTGCAAATGCATAGAATAATTTGTCATATTAGTTTATGATGGATCGTGTTTTTATCTAAAATCATCTCAGATACCTTCATGCTAGTCAGTATCATTAAGAGAGGTCATCTTTCAAAGACTAAAAATCATCACCATTTCCTTTCCTCAAGGCAGCGACAAAGAGAAAGCTATATTGTATGAAAGCTTTAAGTTATTATACTTTTACTGCTGTCACTTGCTTTCCAGGGAACTGGAAAGACACCAGTTCATCTTCGGGCATGGTGCTCACAGGCACACGGTGCACTTGTCCTCAGTGCTCTATCTAATATCAGGCCTTTACTTGAACCTGCAGTTCCCAGGATGGCCCTGATGTCACCAAGTGTTGTCAAATTTAGTTCATTCATCCTATTTGATTACCAAAAATTTGGTAGACTGGGGCTACCATATTATACAATATTTAAGATAAACTGAATTAATATAGTTTATCGCCCACATTTTTCTCACCTGACATAATCCCATTAAAGCAACTTTTATTTGTATGTAAAGTCTAAAGCTGTCACCTAAATGGATATTAACTAAACTTTTTCTATTATTCATTTTAGAGACAGAGTGTGTGAGAGCAGGAGAGAGGGGCAAAGGAAGAGAGAAATCTCAAGCAGTCTCCATGCCCAGGGCAGAGCACACTGTGGGACTGAATCTCGGGGTAGGGGGGCTGGATCCTACAACCCCTCAGATCATGGCCTGAGCTGAAATCAAGAGTGGGACCCTCAACTGACTGGCCACCCAGGTGCCCCTAACTGAACTTTTCAAGACCCCAAGGCTTGTTACTAGGACCTATTCACAATCTATATTTTCCCCCTTAATTATATAATCATGATTCTATATGTAGTGTAATTTCTTTAGTCCATAAATCACCATTTTTTATATATTCAGGAAAAAATTTTCCTCATCAGTCCAGACTTGTATATTACCCTGCCTATTTATCACTGTCTATTTGGTAACTCCTAGGCATATAAACATAACATTTTACATACGAACATTTTTTAAGTTTACCAGCTTATGCCTCCCTCTGTCTGTTATTTTTGTAGTTACCAAAGCCAGAAATCTAAATTTCTTTCCTTCCTTCCTTCCTTCCTTCCTTCCTTCCTTGCTTCCTTCCTTTCTCTCTCTTTCTTTCCTTTCTTATCTTACCATTGAATCTAACTCATCAAAAAATTCTGTTAGTCTTCTCTTCAAATATACATTTATATTATATATATGTGTATTCTGATTCTCTTCTGCCTCTGACTATTCTCAAACTTTCCACTATCAAGTCAATGATAGATCTACATCTTAGCACCTGGTGATAATCTGCCCCTTGTAAAGGTCACTGCCTATACACAAGTCTTCTGAATAAGTCTAGAAAATTGCAGGATGTTTATATTAGGCCTTTCCATCCTGTGAAACAACTCTTTTAGAAGAATAAATTGTTCATCACGGTCCTTTATGACACATCCATTGAATTCTGTCCCTTCAAAACAGAAGTTTAAATCAAAATGTCTTTCTGTGAGGAATTGTGTATTTTTTGTAAAGGAAGAAATAAAAAAGACTATAGCAATAGTAGCAATAAAAGAGTGGCATGGATTGGAAAAAGGGTATCATTCTTATTCCTGTGAAGGGGACCTACAAAATCATACACCATGCAAGTCCACAAAATGTATAGGGAAACTCAAGGGAAATAGTCTGAATCTCTGCATGCTATATCCCCCCCAATGCATTGCCTTTATCTAAAGAGCTAAAAAAGATAAGACATTCCATCTGTACTTTAGCACAGATCTGTGGCCTTTAACACTGTGTGGAAGGGCTGGCACACGGAGTGTCTATACTCACGTAACCCCAAATCGTGTTCAGAACACAGAGACTATCTTTCTTTTTTGTAAAGGTGCATGGTTGTTTTATAAGTTTAAAGGTAAGCAGAAAGATCTTGCTGTATAAGACAGGAATTTTAGATGGGGAATAAAACAGATTCTTAACTGTAATTCATTTGGTAGATAAGACTAATGTCTTCAGCATTTCTATGGGGCATATTTCTGAAAAATCAATTTGAGGAAGGAAAAATCATTAATCTCAGAGTGGAATTTTACGCATACCAAGAAAGTCACGTGGAGAATAGGCACAAGTTATCCTTGGTTGCCAAGGCAACTATAGCTTTAGTTACTGTACTAAGCAAGCTTCCCCATTGTCCTCACTTGTACCATGGATGTAACTAAAATGCCATGTCGTCTTGCAGAGAGTTTTAAGATGCTGTTCTCCTGAGGACTAATCAATATAAGAGATTCCCCGTGAAGATAAGTCAGACAAATACATCATGACCTAATTTTCTTTTCATCTACCCAGTAAATCAACTGTGAAAATAAGAACTGACCCATGTGTTGGGGGCTAAAAGTAATCACAACTGACCTAATCAAGATTAAGAAGTCATCTATGTTAAAAAAAAAAAAAAGATACCAAACGAGGAAGAGATTAGTAATACTTTATCGACTCACACTTCAATTTAGATTTCCTTTGTTAAAGGTGACTGTAGATTGTGGAGGTTAGGGGGCACTTTCTATAGGCTAATTATTTACAGAGATGTCAAGCAAAATAGAATTATACTAGAACCTGAAGGCAATGGTGATACAAATTTAGCAGAATCCATCAGTGCTTACAAGTCTAATTCCGCTAACATCTTCATTTGTGCTGGGAACAATCTGTAACACTCCTCCTCTCTTGTTTGATGTCCTTAAATCATAATCCAAATTATGTTGAGTTCTTACTATATTCTAAACACTACTGTTTGGTATATTTTGTGCATGTCTTTAGCAGCCAGAGAAATTTAAAATAAAATGGATTATATAACATATAAAAATTACTAATAAAAGAACATGGACTAAGAGCATTAGACTATAGTGCTTAGTATTTGAAATCTTCCTTCAAAGGGACAATAATTGTACCCATATTGCAGAGAGAATATGATAATTAATAAGATGGTGAAAACACTGTAACACTTCACACAGAGTAAATCATTAAAAATTTCCCTTCATTTCTTCTTGTTTAGATGTTATTAATTCAAATGAAGTGAATGCATTGGAAGCTGTGATCTTCAGGGAAATTTTTTATGGGAAGTGAATCTGAATTGAGACTTTTAAAAGGCATAGACCTTGGAGAATTCAAGCACTTGCTGCTTAATGTGATGAGAAAGAAAGTAGGAATAAGCATAACTTAACTGAATAGATGACCAAAAAAAAAAAAAAACATAGTGGATATTAAAGGAGAATGGACAACTCATCATTGATTTTGTGGAGTAACAACCAGGCATGGGCAGATGTTAAAATTTACACAGTCTTCCCAAATAAGATTAAAATGAAGGGGCCTTGCTGGCTTATAGTGATTTGGAATTTCTTTATAAATTCAAGTTCTAATTTTTAATCAATAAGCTTGTATCTCCATACATAAAGTGCAAGAAAAATATAAGCCTATGGTCTAGAAGATACTGTCAACCAAAAGAGTAAAAATACCTTAAAGGGCAGTAGAATATGTGAAATATTCCACCAGAAAATCACAAGAATGTAGAACAAATCCTTGGACTATTTGGAGGAATGAAAAATAACTGGGGCACTTGGGTGGCTCAGTCAGTTAAGAGTCCAGCTTTGGCTCAGGTCATGATCTCATGGTTCGTGGGTTCAAGCCCTGCATCAGGCTCTGTGCTGACAGCTAGCTCAGAGCCTGGAGCCTGCTTCAGATTCTGTATCTCTCTCTCTCTCTGACCCTCCCCTGCTCACACTGTCTCTCTCTGTCTTTCAAAAATTAATAAAAAAATGACATAGGCACAAAAATACAAAATAATATATAAACCATTGATTGTGAAAAGTGGAAATCAGTGTTACTGAAGCAGTCTCATGGGAAGAATATCTTCCCAGAAGCAGGCTAAAAGCAGGAAAAACACCATCCCTATTAATAGAAATAGGTAGTTGTTGCTTTAGGAGCAATTTTATGCACATGAGAATATCCCTTTAGGTGAAAGAATGGTGCTGTCAGGAACAATTTTTCTATGATGATGCAGAATATTTGCATTATTGACTTATCCATGCTTAAATTCATATGAAGGACTGCATTAAAGGATGAATGTAAATTCGTGAATGTGCTTCTTACGTTTAAATACTTCAAAAAATGTATTTTGCTGATCTGTGTGTATTTAGGGTTGGACTTTATACTGATATCACAAAATAATTTGTATCTAACTAGAGATGTAGTAAGAGCAAGGATAAGATAGAATATCTTGAAGGAGAATTGTTGGAGCTGGAAATATCACAGATATGCATTTCAGGATTTTTGAAAAATATTTGTAATTTGGAAATCATGTTGTATTTCAGAAGAAGAGTCAAGACACTACAAAGTGTCCCTTTGTATCCTTCACTCAGCTCCCATTAAGGTTACTATCTTCTAATGAGTCCTGGCATGTTCTTCTTTGGAGCTATCTTATTTGAGTTTCCTTCAACTTCCTGATATATATATATATATATATGTGTATATATATATATATATATATATATATATACACATATATATATATATATTGCTTATTATCAAAACTTAGTAATTTGCTTTGGTTCAGAGTATAATAATAACTAATCATAGACTATATTTATTTTTCTAGTTTATACACTAATTTTTTTTCCACTCCTGGACATGATCCCGCATATTACATTGCATTTAAGCATCATACAATCTTAGCTTATTTTAATCTGTGATGGTTTCTCTCGCCTCCCCACTTTTTAAAATTTATTATTATCATTTTGTTTTTATCTAGACACTTTCAATAGATCCTAGTCCAATAGCATACAGATACCATCCTTCTGTTTGGATATATCTGAATACCAGAGATGTGGTGTCATCACATTGTATCAGAAAGTACATGGTATCACATGACTCATTCCTTGATTATTTGGATCGCTTACTTAAAATATGGTATTTTCAGGTTTTTCTATTATAAAGTTACTCCTTTTTCTTTTCTAAACTCTCTTTGATAGAAGGTAGTCCCTAAATTCAGTTTATACTCAAGGGAAAAGGAATCAAGCTCCATGTCTAGACATATGTAAAATCACCACTCTCAAGTATTTTAAGGGAGATACTTTGAATCTACGTAAGTATCCTACTTCTCCTTAAAGTTATTGACCACAAATTTTAATATATTTTAGTCCACAACAATTAGTACTGCGGTTCTCTAATGTTGCTTTTTTAATTAACTGTTAAAATTATTTATGACACTTGCTAAAGATGACAAGGAAGACTTAGTCAAACTAGAATTAGTCTCAACACCAAATAGAAATGGAAAAGTGAGGATTTATAGCCAAGGAAATATGGTGGGATTCAGTGAACAGAAATGATTAGGAAGGACTATCAAGGGTAAGAGAAGATTCTGGCTAAACCAACACAACAGGATTCTTGCTGTAGATTGGCCAGGGAGATATGGTATCATCTAGGGGATGAGTCATTTGACCAGGTACCAAAGGTCCTTAAGGTATTGAGGGCAGTAGATTCTTGCTAACCTAACAGCAGTCTCCTTGTTCTTGAGGACAAGAACCAAAGATTCAGTCTCATCAAAAAAGGGCTTAGAGAAGCTTGACTAAAATTTTTTTAAGGACAGAGTCTTTGTCATTAACTCCTTCCTTTTACAATTGTAAATCAGAATTCTTCTCTGAGGGAGAGATTTGAACCTTCTCTTTAATTAATTTATTTATTCAATCTTTGGTAACAGTTTGATTTCATGGATATTTATTTTATGGCAGGTCACATTGACAGAAAACTCTCTTAGTTTACCTTTTTCTGACATAGCCCTCCAGTTGGCCCAAATCACTGCCTGCTTCTCTACACACTCAAATTTCTTCATTGTCTCTAGTCTATTTTCTCTGTTGTATAGATTCAGTAGTTGCTAAAATTCCGCTTTATATTCACTGGTTCTTTCTTCTATCTTCTCAATTCTACTCTTTAACCTATATAGGGATTACTCTTTCTCCCCTTTTCTTACCCCCTACTTCTGGCTGGCCAGGGTTAGAATTTCTTTTATTCCCCTCTATTTCTTTCTCCTTTTTCCTGCTGCTGTGGCTTACACAAATGCCCACAGACTACATATATTTTCTTGCCCCTGGATATCGATATGTGTGTGTGTATTGATTACATTTGTTATGTTATAAAATATATATGCATTTGCATGTGCTATAATATATAATATAACATTACTAGATTGATCTGGATGAATTACTGAAGTGTCTTGTGCCCCTATCAAGTCAGCACTACATCGAAAACATTCTAAGCATTCTTCTTGATCTATGTGAGCTCTTGGTGGAGTTTCAGGAGAGAGAGCCTGCAAGGAACTACAATCCTCCCTTCCTTTATGGTCTGCTAGAGCTTTACACTGTCATGTTAGCCCATACTTAGCAACTCATTTAAATTTTCTAGTTAAATATATTCATCAGATTATATGACCAGGTGTCTGTCCCTGATAAGCAAATGCTCAGATTCCATTTCTGTTCCCAGGGACCTAACTTTCAGTAGATTTCAGGTAGTTAGACTTTCAATTCTTCAGTGTTTCTAAGAAAAGTCATTAATTTGTAGTAAGTGTAGCTTTTTATCTTGTTCTAAGGGTGGGTGCAACATTCTTTTAAACTCTTTTAAACTCTGATTTGAAAGTGACAAAGGGTTGTTGTGTACAGGTCAGAACTTGAAAAAGCCGGAAAGAGCTTTGCTCCCGCCCTTAGAACAAGATAAAGAGATACACCAGCGATAGCAGAGGAATTATGAGGTGGAGATATGGAAACTTGAAATCTATCTGTTATCTCTTCCCAAAGGCATCCTATTAATATATTATAAGTTAAAAAAATTAATCAAAAGAATCTCTCACTTTGTTTTACATAAAATCCTGAAATTTGAATAATGAAGACAATCTGTGAAGAAATTATATATCTAATTGGTTTAAGTAAAATGACACAGTTATGAATTCATTTTGTCCAGCTATATTAAAGCATTTTGAATAGATTGATAAAAAGTAGTAGAACTGGTATTGATATTACTTTTTTTCACAGAGAAAATAATAAGGACATTGAGTAATCTCTTTTTATGAATAACATATTATATACATCTTAATTTGCCAGCAACCTTCCTTATACTCAATTGGATAATCAGAATTAATTTTATCATATCTTTTTAAATTATAATTTAGTATTTTCATCATGCTTTGTAACATAATGTTCCATAAATCTGACAAAATATAAACCAGTGGATGAAACATTGATTTGGTTAACTTAACTAATGTTATCTTCCTGAGCAACTGTAGAGTTGTTTTCATTCTTTATCAAACACATTTTCCCTCAAATACAATATTGCAATTACAGACTGTGCATGAAAATGTCTGTGCATTGTACTAGTGCCAATGAGTAATCTCCTGTTTGGGGCTATAAACATTTCAGTTCAGCTGTTCAATGCATGTTTACATAAGCTCACATCTTCCCACTCAACAAGATTTCTAAAAGAGCAGAGCTCAGTGAAAAATTGAAAAGGGAATGATGAGTGGAAAACAAGTCTATTCTTAACAAGCTATAATCAAATCATTATATGAAGCTTTATTCTTCTGCATTTGGTATGATAGTCCTTCAGCAGAAGAAACAGAATAGGGAAAAAAGTTGACAAATAATATTACAGTTCAAATTGAAATTCTACGTATATTAAAAAGTAGATGCTGAATCACAAAAAAGAAAGATTAATAACTGCAGTTTTCAAATGGCGCTGTAAAATGTTTTATTTCCAGATACGGGTCACCTATGGAATATTGCTTCCTGATAGAAGTTAGGTGCCATATGTTGAAAATGATAGGAATTTTTTCAGGGAGTAACACATTGCCCGGATTTCTAAATCCAATATTACAAGAACCAAAATTGTTGCATTAGGTACTAAGATAAAACACTGTGAAAGAAAAATATTAACAATTCTCCCTAAAAATCACTTGTTTGGATGAAGATTTGAGCTCTTTTACCACTAAGTCATGTGTTTATACAATGACAGGAAATGGGTGATCAAAGGTAAAGTGTCTGTCATGCTCTTAGTGAAATAGTACACGACAGTGCAAAGCAGAAACAATTTATTAATGGTACTTTCCCAGCTGCTGGAAGGGTGAAGTGATCCCAAGTCTGCACCTGACCTATAGATGGATACATGTATTGTAGACAAAATCAGATGTCTGATTTCATTTGGAGGCTTCAGTAGTCAATTGAATTAATTTAAATCAACCCAAATCAAGTCTAGCCCTGCTTCTTGGAGATTTCATAAGATGGTAGTTTTGAAATACTTTTGTCTTATATCCTATCATTTAAACACATGTGGGCTTTCAATATGAATACATGCATTATTATTAATTAACAGGACATATAAGAATATTATAATCTGTTATCTATTTTATAAGATATAGAAATAAATTTAAATTTTAAAAATACAAGATAAAGATAAACTTGAGTTTATATTTGTTATACATAAACTCTTATTAAACTCTTTGACCCTTTTAATAAAGGTGATGTGCTTGTTCATTTTCTTATACACGTCTAATTTCAATTTAACACTCAATTTTAAGGTCTGTCATAGCTGAAAAATATGTCTCCCAAGGATCCACATGTATACATTCATCAGTGGTTCTACTTACTAAACTAGGGTACTTATTATTAAATATCGTCTTTATTTAAACAAATACATATTTGTACAATATATATGTATGTATACAGTTAGTAACATACGCAAAGGTATTCATATGTACATGAGCACACGTGCGCACACACTGTTACGTGTACGGTAGTTTTAAAAGATAGCTGCAAATGTTTTAACGCTCGTCCCGTTGAGAAGTGGGCATTTGTATTTCTTCGTTTTTGCGAACTGGATTTGCAACCTCGTAACTCCTTCCTCAGGTAGCTAATGACCTGGTTATAAATAACGCACATTCAAAATAATCAGTAGATCATAGGAAGAATTCAGTATAGAATATTTTTCTTGTGGAAAAACTATTGATGAAAGATGAAGACCCTTGAGGGGAATTTCCTCCTCTTACATTGCAAATGTTCCAAAGCACATTATAATATAATGCATTTGAAGAAACTCGCTTGTGCTGTTGTAACACCAGTTAGGATCTTGTCATTCTTTGTGCGGAAACGAAGACCACACTTCTATAAAGCATTATAATTTGTACGTCTTTTTCATGTTTATAATCTAATTAATCTGATCACTTTGTAAAGTAGTTCTTAGTGTTTTGGAAAATGAAGAAAAGCAACATACAGTTACAAGAATCTTATAAACAAAAAGTAGAAGACCCGGCTGAAACCGAAAGAGCTATCTATGAAATCCATACCCAAACATCGTATTGTTGGTAAAAGATGGTTGATTATAGAAATAATGAAAGCATCACCTGCAATTTGCTTAAAATTCTCTTATTCTACACATGGTGAAATGCTGACTCTTTTGCAGTGCTTGCACTTGGAGGTGTAACAAAAATTTCCACTCATTTTCATGCTATAAAATATGCATTAGAGACTAATCTGTTGCAGGATTAGATGATGTCACCTACAACATTAACTCCATTCTGCTTTAGACTAGTTCTTTACTTTGTAGTCTTTACTTAATAAGCAGATGCTATGTTTTGTTTTGCTCTATTCATAACTGTTACCATGCCAATTATAACTTTAATCCAAATCTCTCCTCTTGTAAAAAAAAAAGATACATTATTTTTAGTGCCTTCTGTTTCAGTAAAAATCAGCACTGGTCTTATCGGCTTATATTTACTATGCTTTTCCATTGAACTGTGTAAATCAATTCTAACTATATAAATTATATATATATTCTTAATATAGATATATTTGAAACAGAAATAACTGTTTCCTCCATATTTTAAAATTCAGCAATTTAGTTCGCATTACTTGTTTAATTTAATTGTGATAACATAAAAATTTCTTTATATTAACCCTTGTTAAATTTAAAGTAGTTAATTCAGGTGTCCTAGGAGAATAGAGTTAATTATGATTTCTTTTAGTAGTGTCTACTTTTAATTGTAGTTTTGATTCATACAAATATATAGTGAAATTATTGGGGCCACCTTTTTGGAGAGTAAAGATAGTATATTTAAAACCATGTTACTGTGTCGAGCAGGTAAATATTTTAAAGTATTTACCTAAAAAGTAAAACACTACACAAGGTTGTATTTTTTTAATGTTTATTTATTTTTTGAGACAGAGACAGAGACAGAGACAGAGCAGGGGACAAGCTGAGCAGGAGACACAGAATACGAAGCAGGCTCCAGGCTCTGAGCCCTTTGCGGGGCTCAAATCCATGAACTGTGAGATCATTACCTAAGATGAAGTTGGATGCTTAACTGACAGACCCACCCAGCTTCTTCACAAGATTATATTTAAAAGATATTATCAAGTATCTTAACAAGATAATATGAGGATGCAATAAAATCAATATATATAACTGATATTCAATTTGTATTTGGATGAAAATATTTTTTCTAAAAACACTTATATTTCACATAAAACTATTTTTGATTTCTAAGACACGTGTGACTTTTATAAAGTTATTTTTCTTCAAGATTTACCTCTTCCAGGGGCATCTGGTGGTTCATGTGGTTAAACAAGCTGCTCTTGATTTCAGCTCAGGTCATGATCTCACGGTTTGTGACATCAAACCCCATGCAGGCTGTCAGTGCAGAACCTGCTTGGGAATTCTCTTCCCTCTCTCTATGCCCTTCCTCTGCTCACAAACACACACACACAAATTCTCTCTCTCTCTCTCTCTCTCTCTCTCTCTCTTTCTCTCTCAAAAGTAAATAAATAAACTTAAAAAAAAAAAAAAAAGATTTACCTTATTGTGGTTCCTGAGTGGCTCAGTTGGCTGTGCATCTGACTCTTGATTTTGGCTCCAGTCATGATCCCAGGGTTGTAGGATGGAGCCCTGCACTGGGCTCTGTGCTGAAAGCTTCAGAGCCTGGAGCCTATTTCAGATTCTGTGTCTACCTCTGTCTCTGTCCCTCTCCTTCTCACACTCTGTCTCTCTCTCCCTTAAAATAAATAAACATTTTTAAAAAAGAATGAATTAACCTAAGTAAAAGAATGAATTAAAGTAAAAAAAGAATGAATTAACCTGGTAAAAATAAGCAGTGCATTTCTTACCAAAAATGTTTGGAAGTTGGTCAGATATATGTAATTCAACCCACGGCAGGTTGCTGGAGATCTTGGAATACATTTTCCAAAAAGAGAGCTAATCTGTATATGCTTAATTGTGTTTTCAAATTCAATTACTAAATGTTTCAACAGTAATTATAAATTCAATTTTGTAATTGTAAATTCTTAAAAAAAATTTTTTTTGAGAAACAGAGAGACAGCGTGAGCAGGGGAGGGTCAAAGAGAGAGGGAGATACAGAATCTGAAGCAGGCATTAGCCTCTGAGCTGTCAACACAGAGCCGAACACCGGGCTCAAGCTCATGAACCATGAGATGATGACCTGAGCTGAAGCCGGATGCTTAACCGACTGAGCAACAGACGCACCCCTGTAACCATAAATTCTATGCTGTTTTCTATATTCCGAATTCTTATGATATCTTCTAATTAATTTATATTAGATTTTCTTTCCCACTTTAATTAGTTGAAACATACTTATATTTTATACCTTGTCTCCAATAATTAGTCATCATACACTCTTGGAATTCCTTGAGATTATTTGTTGTTAGTTTGCTTTCCTTTGCTCATTGAAGATCTCTCTCCCTCTCTTTCTCTTTTTCTCTCCTTTTGGTTAATACTCTTATTTATCAAGGCTCTGTGGAGTCAGCTGTGGCTTAGGTCAAGTGTGTATCTTGCCAAAGATAGTTTAACACTCTCTTTCAATGACTATGGGGCAGAACATGGGGCAAAGGGACAAAAAGGCATTGATCAATGATAAGGGACTGCTACTTCACAGGGTGGAGATGATAGGACATATGCCATATAATTAAATGATGACGATTTTCTATTTGTCAAAACCCTAGTTTATATTTGTGGTCTTAACTTCTCGTTTATTTTAGCAGGTTTTCAAGCTATTCTTTTTATAACAAGACACTGTTTCTTTTTTCTTTACCCCTTCTCAGATGCAACCCAATAGAAATGCTTCTTCCAAAGACACATTGGGCATTGAATTAAAACTTAAATATTAGAGTTCAATATCTCAAGAAATTTGATGATGAATATGCAATTGGAAGAGAATGTTGACATTAGCATCCATTAGGAAGCTGTAGGGCCCTGATCTTATAAAACCAAAAGAAACAAACATGTGGAGAGAATGATAACTTAGCTATTTTAAGACTATCTCTCTGGACAAGAAATTATCACAGGTGTACGTAGAAAATGTCTGTGCACATCACTTTTTTCATCCTGACTTTTCATTGAGATCAAATAGCTACCGTTCTAAAATGACTCCACTTATATTCTGTTCCAAGTATTCTATGTAATGAACATGTGTAACGTCGAACAATAAGTATCAGTGTGTTGCTCCCTTGGCAGAAATTTAGATTTCTCTTTCAACTTGTTCCAAATGTAATTGTTATTTTTCTTTTTACTGCCTGTCGCTAGTAAGATTTTTGGAAATGTTTGAACTCTTAAAGAACTATGTTATAAATCAGTCTACATGCTACAGTGATAGTGGATATGTTTTGTTGTAATTTGTTTAACATCAGTTGAAACTATTAGTAAAATATTAGTAAAAGAGTGAAATATTCCACAATAAAAACGGCTAGCAAACACAGCTTTTGAAGCTTTTTAGTGATTTGTACCTATCAAAAACAAATATTTTAACAGGGAGATATTTACAGTTATCCTTATAAAAGCAAGAGTGGTCCAGACAATATTAAGTGAGTAGAGCTCAAATATTGTATGTGGATTACTGTTGATTTTGAACTTCTGCTTGTTGGAATAATAATTTTATAGGACACTCATTTTTAACTGGATCCATGAATATTCAGTACCAAGATGGGATAAAACTGAAAAGACTTTGCTTTTTCAGCTTCTGACTATAGTAAATATATGGTTAATAATCATAAGTAGAGATAACTTACTCAATGTGTTTCATTTTATGAAATGTTTGTCAAGGAAAGACTCTAAATGCAGGAAAAGTGCAGCATCTGGGAAAAAGCTAGAATGTAAATATTTACACATTCACATGTAGAAAAAATAGCTTTAAGAAAACACTCCATTAGTAGAATTTCTTTTTCAGCTCAGCACTTTTAAAGAAATTACTTTTTCAGTGAAAAATATTATGGTTTAAATGAAGGAGTGTCTCAATTTCAAATTTTGCAACAATACAATATAAATTTGAAGATGATTGCTTGTGATTTTATACAAAATAAACTAATATGATCATTTTGAAAAATAGACTGATCAAAAATATAATAAGCTTTTAAAAACAACTAAGACTAAGAAACCAAGTTACATAAATGAATATGCATCTTACTTCCACCTTTCATTTTATTCTTAATTTGTTGCTCATATAATAATAATAACAATAATAATTATTATTATTTTACTTCACTAAGAAGGTTGTGTTTCTGTTTTAAATATAATTTTATTTTTGAATATGTTTGTAATATAAATATTTACTACATCCTTCAATATATAAATTAATATATGGTAAAACAAATATATTTTAAAATTGACTGATTTTATTTAATTTTGTTCTCCCTTTAACTCTGAAAATTGTCCCTGTTTAGATGATAAGTTATACAGTCCATTACATATTAGTCAACTTTTTTTTTAAGTGTCCTTATTTATTTTGAGCCAGGGCAAGCAGGGGAGGAGCAGAGGGAGAGAGAGAATCCCAAGCAGGCTCCATGCTGATAGCACAGAGCACAACACAGGGCTTGATCTCACAAATTGTGAGTCCATGACCTGACCCAAAATCAGGAGTCAGACATTTAACTGACTGAGTCACCCAGGTGCCTGTAGTCAACCTCCTTAGAACTTTTCTTTCACCATCAGGAAGAGTAGAAAGGGAAGTGGCAGGAATTAACTAAATTTCTACTGTAATTGAGTTACTAGAAACATTCTTGTTTATTCTAGATGCTTTGTGGAAAATATACTGGATTAGCAAAAGCAGAGTGAAAGTCAACTTGGTGTCGATGGGAAATGCTGCACTGAGCCCAGTGTCTCATACCATGTCCGAGTTAGGTCTGCACTGCCTGAAGGCTTAGCCAAATATTTGATGGTTCATTTGAACGACTCTCTTCAGTTAAACAAGGAAGTAGTAAACTTTATGCAAATGAGTTAAGAAACAAAAAGTGTTCATTCAGATGGCGCAGTGTAAACACATGTGAAATGAAAAATAAATGTACAAATGAGTCAGGAAAAAAATGGGAAAGGAAAAAATTCACAGCATCCTACTTTTTATAATAAATCATTATTGAGCATCTATCATGTGCTAGATAGTAGGTATACATTATTTATAAAGGTATAAAAGTATAACCTTTAGGGCACCTGGGTGTCTCAGTCAGTTAAGTGTCTGTCTTCAGTTCAGATCATGATCTCATGGTTCGTGAGTTTGAGGCCCAATTAAGGTGACCTCAAGCCCCAGTTCCGATAACACAAGCCCCACTTTGGATAAAAACATGACCCTCACTTCAGGTGAAATCTCATTTCTCTCTCTCTCTCTCTCTCTCTCTTTCTCTCTCTTTCTCTCTGTCTTTCTCTCTCTGTCTCTTTCTGCCCCTCTTTGGATTCTCTCTCTCTCCTTCTTTCTCTCCACCCCTCACTCACTTGCATCCCCCCGGAAAAAAAAAAAAAAACCTCTATTACCCGAAATTCATTGTAGATGTAGCAATTATATATATATTCTGTAATTAAACAGAAGTTCAGGCAGCTCATATGTTCATATATTAAATTTTGGAATGGTGGAAAATAAGAAAAATATTTACAAATATTGTATGATTCTATTACTGAGTCTTTTTAATGTTTATTTTTGAGAGGGAGACAGAGAGAGAAAGAGAGAGAGAAAGAGAGAGAGAGAGTGGGAAGAGAGGGAGACACAGAATCTGAAGCAGGCTCCAGGCTATGAGGTGTCAGCACAGAGCCCAATTCAGGGCTCGAACCCACAGGCCGTGGGATCATGAATGACCAGAGCTGAAGTTGGATGCCCAACTGACTGAGCCCAGAGAGTGTTTTAAAAGAAAAAGAAGACAAAGAAAATCCCTGCACATGCTTTACCTAGGTAGGTAGGTAGATAGGTAATTTACCCACATAGGTAAATCCAAATCAGGAAATAGATTCTCAATACCTCACTTACTGAGTTACAGTAATACATGTTCTGCTAAGGCTGACTGCAGATCAGAGATTTTTTGTAGGAGCATGAAATGTCCTGTGACAGTCTTCAATCAGCAGTATGTTTCTATATTCCCAAAGACTAGGACTTCAAAGCAATATTGCAAGGCTGAAACCTGTCACATTAAACATTAAAAAATTTATATACTTAACTCTCAGACCCATCACTGAGAGGAATACCTAAGCCCTAGGTCCAGACATACAAACCAAGAAGGAGATTCTTGACAAATGGTACAATATCCATGCATAAGTATCTTTAGGACCTTATGAAGGAAAGGAGATTTATAAAGTTACAAAGAACTGAAAAACAATAGCAAAATATGCTAATAAGTAGCAGAAAATCAAAGACATTGTGTATATCTTTTTGGAAGAACAAGGCTTTCCTTTGCAAAATCCTGAAGTTGAGGGCTGAATCTGAGATAATATCCAGTTTCATGTGGGAACATAGCTTAGGGAGTCTTGCATCTCTGTGAATGAGATACATCCAGTAAGAAGCCAGAAAGTCACTAGGGGACTAAAGACGGTGTTGAGAAACAATGAAATAAGATTCCTTGTAAAGCTTCCTTTCTCTGAGAAAGGTTTGACCCTTAGGTCAAAGTCAGAGAAGGATCTAGGACAGAGACATCATGGATGGCATTGCATCAAGCCCAGAGTATCAGTGGCAGAACGAGACGGATTCTGCAAAGGTACATAAATGAGCAAAGACTCATAAACAGAGTATAGGTAAAGAGAATTTGCAGAAGAATGTGATTAATTCTAAAGGATGCAAGGCAGGCCTCAAGACAAGCCAACAAATTATTTTCTGGAGGAAAGGGTGGGATTAAAATCTTAAAACATCAGTTCTTTGAGTACCAAGAGATCAACTGCCTATATTGTTGGTTAAAATCAGGAGACTGTGGAGTCGGCAAAATAGCTTTGTGGGATGTATGAAAGAAGTTCCTTCTAAACACTCCAGATTGATATAGTGGGGGATAGAGACATTCAGGAGAGATATTACTTAAAAGCAATTCTTGATATAAAGATTTCTTGCAGCACTCCAATGTTGAATGGATAATCTATAAAGGAGAAAAACCATACATGTGTGACGATTGACTTAAAGGATTTTCCCATAAGTCAACCTGCAAGATTGAGAGATCCATCTAGAAAGATAACGCAGACTAGTGGAAAGACTACAGAAAATGCTCAACCACAAGTTAAACCTTACAAGTTACCTTTTAAAAGTGTGGATTCTATTGAGTAATTATAACTACTGTTCATTGCATTCAAGGAAAAGGACAGGATGTATGCGATAATGAGCGTGAGTGTGAGTGCAAATTTGTTCAGGAATGTTCTTTCTAAGATAACAACATTTAAGCAGAGATCTGAGTGATAGGTAGAACTTAATTATGAGAAATATGGTAATAGCGATGATTACCATACTGAGAAGGTACTGGGAGGAAGGTACCGGGTTTGAAAATAGGTGATGTACTCAGAAAATGAGGAAGGTCAGTGTGGCAGAAGCCTAGACCTTGGTGGGAAGAGCTCAGGAGAGAGGCTGGAGAATGGGGTAATGTCTACAATCTAGTTATCAAGGGTCTTGTAGGCCATTCTGGTCTCTTTGGTATTTGTGTTATGTTTGTATCCTTATTTACACCCAGATTGTTTTTTAAGATTGTTTTCCCTTTCTACCCAGAGTCCTCCAGTTTTGGTACAGTGTACCTAAATATGTGAATTTGTTGAATCAATTGTCTTTGGCTCTCTTTGGCTCTTTCAAATTGAGAAGAGGTAAAATTCTAAAATTCAGGACAGTTAACAGCCTTTCAATAAATCTTCTCTGTCACTGTCTGTATGCTTTTTTTCCTCAGGAATACCCATTAATTGATAGGGCCTCAAAATCTTTCTGCCATTCATCTATAGTTAGATTTTATTTCTTTTATATCTCTTCTTATTATGTTCTGAATTCTTAGTATATCCAATTGACAGAATCTTTTGATTAGGCTTAAGCCAGCATTGATCTCACTGAGGAACTCTTCCCTCTCCAACCCTTCACCTCCATGGCCATCCTGATATTTTCTTCTCTCCCTTTATAAGGAGTTCCTACTTGGTATCATGTCCTGATTTCTGTCTTCATGTGTCCTTTAAGCACTTTACTTACTGTTTTTTTTTTTTTTTGTCTTTAAGAAATATAAATGCACTTATTTTGGTTTGTTTTTAGTGTTTTTATTTATTTTTGAGACAGAGAGGGACCGAGCATGAGCAGGGAAAGGACAGAGAGAGAGAGATACACATAATTGAAAGCAGGCCCCAGGCTCTGAGCTGTCAGCACAAAGCGCACTCTGGGGCTTGAACTCACGAACCGTGAGATCATGACCTGAGCCAAAGTTGGACACTTAGCCAACTGAGCTGCTCAGGTGCCCCTAAATGCATTTATTTTGAAATCATTTTCAGATTCCCTACTAGTTAAAACTTTTGTAAATTACTTTAGTTCATTAATAATGAGTGTTTCTGAAAACATTTTTTTCATTTTTTCTCACTTCGTTACATTTATTTGCCAGCTCACTGCTCATTGTAAAATATTTTAGGTAGCATATTTCCTTTGTTTAGTTTGTTTTGTTTTGTTTTGTTTTGTTTGGTCAGTGTCTTCTCCCCAACTAGTGATTTTATAGTTGGCTGATGTCAATTCTGGGCCCCGCTGTTTGAGGTGGTTGTTCAGAGGTAACAGGGAGATGCCACAGCTCAAGTAACCTGCCCTAAGCCAGGGTTCAATGGTTTTTCTCTTTCCCTCACTACCCCAGGTGATTAATATCCATAAAAGCCATGGCCTTAGGGCTCAGTTTCAGGTGTTTTATGGTCTTAGCTCTTGGGTGCTGAAGGGTTCGTCAGCGATTCGTTACATATTATGAACCTGGTTTTTGTTCTCTGCAATGCATGGGCCACTTCTCCACCATAAGTGAAACTCCGCATGCCTCTTCTGTCCCCGGAACTGTAATTCAGCAGGTTCATAGTTTCAGCTTTTACATCATGCTGATAGATTGAAGAGTTTATCTTGTTTTTGAGTAGGCCATATTCACAACGGCAATGCAAAATGAGTTTGAGTCACATTATGCCAGGTGGTGACATAATCCATGTTATAATTTTAAGAAGATCACTTCTGCAGCCACTCCAGAACAGACTGAAAGGGCTCCAGGGGAAGCAGTAATGGGGAGAATGGGAAAGAAGTCAACAACAATGATGTATTTGGGCATAATGAAGTGGAATCACAGTGTGAACCATAGTAAGTGTCACTGACCTCACAGAGTAAAAAGGCAACAAGTCTAGCTCATTATTAGAAAGTGCAACTGACAGAGAATCCATTTCCCTAGATTATATTCTCTCATTTTTATTCACCTTTTTCAAGGTTCAGCATAGATCACAACCACCACCCATTTATCACCCTCCATCTATAAAATGTGTTTATTTTGTTTTATTTTATATTAATGGCTTCTGACATTCTTTATCTTTAGGTTAATAACAAACCATATTTGTGTGTCTGAAGTCTCCTTTTTAGTTCTTCAAAAGCAGACTATGTGGTACATTTCCTTTTTTGGTAATAAAATGTGTGATATGAAAGGGAGTTTAAAATGTGTGTGTGTGTGTGTGTGTGTGTGTGTGTGTGTGTGTGTGTGTGTTTTAATCAACTGATATTTCTGAGGGTAAGATCAAATTCAGAATATAAGTGTAGACTGAATTGAAAATAACCCTGATTTGTTTCCCCAAATTTCTTTTTGGCCTTAAAGGTTAGGTACTGATACTTGCTCCTATATCTCCAGTATTTTGTCTGCACATAGGAAGGTAAACTAAAATGAGGGTTTAAAAAGTTGTACTCTGACACTCATTCAGATGAAAATGATGATTACTTCAATTGATCTTATGCTTAGTCTTTTGAAATTTTAAAGGCATTGAAGGCATTGGAAATGTACACAAAGAGAGTGATGTCAATTGGAATATGAAAAACTCCCATGCATACTCTGCAGAAAACCAATATGTAAGCATAATCCAGATCTCTCTGCCAAGATTATAGTTATTTGAAAAGTATCACTATATATGCCTTCATTCAGCACTAGAATAATATGAAATACTCAATACCTGACATCTAGCCAGTGTTACCCAAATCAATTTACCAAGAAAATAACTGGTTTACAAAAACTTACAAATAAGTTTAAGACATTTTTAACACAGAAAAACAATTACTACTTTCATAATTGTCCTGTAAGGTGGTTAAAACGGTAGTTGTTCCGAACATGAAATAGTGACTATAAAATGGCTAAATGTCACAGATACCTGTATAGAAAAATAATCTACAGTCTTAAATTTTAAAATATTTCAAAGATATAAACACTTGTTAAATTTTTAAAAGACTATTGTCATATCAAGATTTATCAACAGGAAAGTGAAAGATAATTCACCATTGATTCTTCCTAATTTTCCCCTCTCTGCTTCATCTTATGTTTCTCCATCTTTTGCAATAAGGTCATTTTTTTGGTACAAAGAGACATAAACTTATTCTCTCTTTACAGTAACAACTTTGCCTGTTACTCTGGCCTCCTACCTACTCAGTAGCATTTGCCACGGCTTAACATGGAGCTTTTCTATTTGAAGGTCTGCCCTTCACAGACATAAATCATGTGTGGCAACCTCAGATCAAAAGCTTCCTGGTGGAGATGAAAAAAAATGTGCAGATTGCAATTGAAATTCTTTCCCCCAGGCACTACACAGCCCTCTCCCTCAACCTCAGGAGAAACTTTAAACTTCTAAGTGAAGGTAGAAGTTTCTCATGTATATCCCAATGCCCAAAATCCGTCAAAGTTTTTCTATTTTTGTCAAGTTATATGTGCATGATTCTTACCATCATTTTGATTTGAGTGAAATTCTAATTTTTTCTATGACAATATTGATATTGATATATTTTTTTCTTAATGATTGACTTTGGTGCACAAATTCATAATTCTTTTATTTGTTGATTTTGGTAATGTACTCATGGTTTTGTTTAGTCTTTAAAATTCACCACATTTTAATTATGAACTAGAAACCTCATAAAGATTCTCCACACTCTTTCCACCATTGGCTGGCTGAACACAGAAAAGCAGAAGATCCTAAAGGCTGCAAAACCCTGTGATCAAAAGACACTTGGTCTCTGAGTGACTATGTGGCAAAGTGCCTCCCCCCTTCCCCACTGTGACATACACACACTGACAGGACCAAAAATATGATGCTATGTCATTGATTTTGAGGGTATATAACTTTTAACTCTTGCCTCTTATCTTCTCAAAGACAGGTTCCTGCTCAGCATATCAGCATATCTTCAAAAATACACTATTGTAACTAATTTTTGAAATATTTTCTCACACTACACAATATTTAAGACTTATTGATGAAGTTACAAACAAGTTTAATCAGTTATTTCAATTACTAGAGATATTTTATTGTAAGAATGTACCATATTTGTCTTATTTTTGTCATATTTTGGGATATATATATGGTAGTTTGAGAAAAAATATATATATGGAGAACAACTTTCTAAAATTATAAGAACTATACTATGACCAATTATACATGACAAAACGAATGAAATGGATAAATATTAAAAAGTGTAGTTGGTTATAGTTTAGGTTTTATGGAGATTTTGTCAAGCTGTTCTCCAAATTATTCTTTAATAATCTCAAAATTGAAATCATGTCCAGTTATGTAAAAGAGTTTACGTTTGTACCAATCTTTATTATTATTTTGTCTTTTGCCATTCTCTGTCTCATTTCTTAGAATTACTTGTAGAATTTTGTTCAGGTACATTTATTATCTTGATTTTAATGACATTTCACTATTCTGAATGTAGTCAAATGAACATGCCATTACTCAGGATGGGAAAACAGAATTTTAGCTTGTATTTTGATTCCTTAAATGAAATCTACGGTGTATCACTGAGAAGAAAGCATCATTGGATGTTGGATGGATAGTAAGGGTCTTTGTCTTCATCCTTTTTTATATTTTTAAGTTGCTTTTAATTTACTGACTTTAACAGTAGAAGCAGATATACGAAAGAGCTGACTCCAAATTTCTCTATCTTCTAACCCATAAATTCTGCTGCCATCTGTTTTAATATATCCTTCTTTAAAATTTTTGGATGTTATTATTGCTTTCTTGGCTAAAAATAACCTTTATTTTTCAGCATATGTTTGACTTGGGGGTTTCGTTTACGACTTGGAAAAATCTATCATTTTAAATATAGACAGTGCTTTGCTAAATCACCACTTATTGAATAACCTATCCTTTCTCAATTTATTTTAATGTTCCATCTATCAGATACTATATCAGTTCAAAGTTGTGGTTCTCCTGACCTTGTGAGGCATCTGCAAAAATTGTCAAGAATCTTTGAAAAAAATTCTACCAACGATCTCCGGATATAACTTCAAAGGGATTTTCAATTCATTGCCAATAAACTACCATAAATTTTTATTTAGCTGTATTGTTAAGCTTCCATACTAATTCTGATGATAAATAAATTATCAAAGGCATTTTATGTAGACATTTTTACAGCAGTTAGTGACATTTTGTCTTGTTGGTTTTAAGCTTTTTATATATAGCATCATTAAGTGGTATGAGAGTTTCAGTAGAGTGGCCTTTTTTATGTAAATAAAAAATATATTCCTTAAATGCTTGGTTTGCAAAAAAATTCTTAAATTCAAATTTGATTGATTATTTTTACGGTAATTCACAAAATATTTTATAGTTTTCTTTTTTAATCTTTCAATTGTTGTAAATAAAATATACAATTTTATATTTAGAATTGGGGGGAAACAGTCATTGTTATTTTATGCCTTTTTCAGAATTCATGTTACTTCTATTTATAAGGGAAGTTTGTATATTTGTGACTAAGGGAGATAGATACATACAGTTGACCTTTGAACAATATGGGGGTCACTAACACCCCTTCTCCCATGCAGTCAAAAATCCACTGAGAGCTTTTGATTCCCCTAAAACGAATACCCTCCTGTTGACCAGAAGTCATACTGAGAGCATACTCAATTCCCACAGAAATTTAAAGTTATATATATTATATACTGTGTTCTTATAATAAAGGAAGCTAGAGAAAAGAAAATGTTATTAAGAAAATTATAAGGAAAGAAAATACATTTACAGAACCACACCACACTTATCAAAAAAATTCCTATGTAAGTGGACACATGCAGTTCAAACTTATGTTTTTCAAGAGTCAACTGTATATTATTTCATCATGTACTAGCACATATAGGTAAAATAAATTCTGAATTTATTGAAAAATTATTTATTTTATCTGGAAACATTGTAAAAAGTCTATTGCTAACATTTAATGAACTAACCTATTTGTGTATGTTTAAAACTTTTTTTCCAGAATAAAATGCATAAAAGCTGCCTATAAGCATTTATTTAGTTTTATTTTTCTTCTCCTCTCCCATTGTCTTTCTATAAACTCTCATATCCATTCAGTATAGTTCAGATGGAGCTAGATTATTAGATTCTTACTTAGCCTCCTACTGCTGATTTGGATTTTTTGCCTTGAAAAGATTCAGCAAAAGCACATATTAAGTCAGCTATGTTTCATCGGCATTATAGAAAGCCCTCTATTCAAAAGCCCGACAGAAGACTCTGATAACAAGAGTTCCACATGTGCACGTTTTACTATTATACATAAGGAAAAGTAAGTCTCCAAGGAATGTAGTTATGTGAATTCTATAATGTAAGATCTGGCAATACAGAATCGCTACGTAGCTTATAGAGGCTATTATAAACTCACATCTGGCACGCTTATACCCAGAGGGATTATTCTATCTGTACAAAGCATACAGTTTCATTATTTCCATTTTAAAAAATGAACCTGAAAGCCTAGATGGAAGGGAATGTGTAAAAAGTAGTTTCACATTAATCTCAATACAAGACTTACTTCAAAAATTAGTGAATGAGAAAGCTCAATGGAAACTGCATTAAGATCATGAAGAGAACCAGAGGATGTGCTTTGTTTCATCCTTTCTGCTTAGTTTATCATATTTTTTATTTTCACAGTGCTCCCACTCTGAAATAGCTGCAGAGAGTACATCAGTATCAATTTTATCATTTGCAGTTAGAAATAAAAATATCAGATGGTCTTGACTGGTGTATTTGAACATATTTCATTTTTAGTAACCTGAACTATGGATCACATAGCACTTTTGATTTAATATAAAGTCAATTAAAATCAAGGCAGTCTTCCTTTTGATTGAAGTAATTTTGCAGCAAATTGAAAGCCAGCAGAGCCATTTTCTGCAGTGGCTTTGCATACTAAGTAAAAAATGTGAATTGTCACCAACAGTATTTTATGTCACTTTAATAGATCTGATGAATGATAGCAACCCATATTTTATAAACATACATACATATATAAAGCTTTCATGATGAAACTTGAGTTGCTCAGTCTCTCCTTTCTTCCATAATCTATGAGTAATTATCATTATATACTTCTCTGAAGCAGAACAGTAACCCAAAATATCACATGAGAAGGCATATGGGAACAAGTAAGCAAGCAGATAGACCCTTAATATATAAACTTATGAAACCATGTATATTTATCTGCGATAGTAAATAAAATTCTGAGAATGTTCTTGCTTCAGAAATAACCTTGATGACCCCTTCAGAAATTCATTCAGTATGGTGATTTTTAAGATCAATTTTCCATCTATGCTTTGTTATGTATTGAATGAGGTGGACTTGTATTATTGGCTTGATATGTCATATATGCTGCACGTATACCTTCCCTTATGATATTATCAATTATCACAAACATACATTAAATTCAAAGGAACCATGGACATTTTAAAGAAATGAATCTTGGGCCTAGGCATAACCATATACTAGATGTTAAAAAAACCCAACAGACCTCTGACCATCTTTCCCTGTAGTATCTGCCCCCGGCCTGTTCACATGCTAGCGAGGGCAGGAGAAAGACAACTATTTTTTTCCTTGTCCTTCAAAATGAACCAAACATATGAGAACTGCAGACCTGAAATTTGGGGCATACAGATATAATTCAGTGTTTTCTTAAAATGATAATAGACAACACCGTGGTTTCCCAAAGCACTACTGGCCAGAGATTGTTGTGCATGTAAATTAGAATTGATTGTTCTTTCTGATGAGTGCGAGGAAGGCTCTTGAACCTGGGTTAATGAGGAGCTGCTCTTTGAATAAGTAAAATTCCATCTGAGTACTTACAGAAGACAGGACTGTGGAATGAAAAAGATGCAGGGATCAGTTTGCTCCAAATGTCAAGGACAATTTAAGAAAAGAAACAGAGGTGAAAGAGGGAAAAATATGTGAAATGAATATACCTGAGTTTGCCTAGTTATAGGGTGCAGGTAGGAATGTCTGAAAATCCAGGTTGGGTAGGTTCCACGGGAGAACAGAAAACCATACTGCAAAAATTTGTTCTTCACCTTCTTGAACATACAGCACCCATCTGCATATTTTAGGAAATAATGAACCCATATTATGACATAATGAATGACATTTGTGCAATGCTTTTAAATTTATAACATGTCTAAATAGAGGCTCTCATCTGACTATGATGCTTAGAATAATCCTGTAACAATGGAAAAGTCAGGTATTCTGAAATTCACATTGCATACTTATTTAATTAGTTCTCCCAATATTTACTGAGCCTCTTCTATGTACCATGCTCTATTTTATCCTCTGGAAATAGAGTGTAAATGAGACACCTCCCCTCTTTAAAAGAACGGTAGATTAAGAAAAATCTTTGGGGAAAGAGGCAGACAGACATTGAAACAATTAACTGTGTTGGAAGAGCCAAAAATATTTTGTTGACTACATGAATAAAGACATGAACTAAAGTTTTCATTTTTATCATTTTTAATTTTTTTATAATTCAAAGCACACTCTATATACAACATCCAAATATTTCCATCCTTAATCCCAGGAAGTGAGGTAATGTTGCAAAATATGTAGCACATCCTATCTACAAGAGTAACTTTTTTAGCTATGCAGATGGTCATATGTTTTCTCTCGATTATTTTGGCTTAATGTTTGAACATTCTTTATTGTGACCTCTAGAGAACAAGGTAATACATAGTAGACCTAAATCATTCACTGAATTTAAGAGATGTCTTTGCCAGTGATATATTGAAAGGTCTTGTGTAAATAACAGTATTTCACTTTCTGGTATCCGAGATAGGAAAATAAAAGCAATTGGCACATTGGAAACTACTCAGACAAGAGGAAACTAAGTTGGCTTGAATTGTTCATTTGAAAATGGAAAAATAGACAAACTCGTTAGAGCCATACACTGATTCAATATTTAAGCTGCAACATATAAAAAATGCAGACAACTTTATACTTAGGCCATCATATCAAATATTTTTTATAAATATGTATTTTTTATTTTACTTATCTTTATTTAATTTACTTATTCTTTAGAATACAAGGTTCCTTTATTTTATTCAGGCCTCTAATCTGTTACCTTTGAAGAGCAGCAGAGAGAAAATACACCAAAAAACCCCAGAATTAACAAAACTGGAAATAAAAAAATGTCTATAATTTGGGATTATGTTATAGTGTAGCATGATATATATAGATACTTTGAGCAACACCGTTCTTTCAGAAGGCAAAGGTTAGGATTTATATAATCTTTGTCATTTTTTTAATGGCTCTTTATGTACTGAAACATCAAGACCTTTAGCACAGGATTAAGTAACTCCGATGATTCAGTATGAGGACTGCTTCTCTCAGGAAAGACCCAGCCATGGGGATGGCGGCTCTATCATACACTTAATTAAAGTAACTGGGACAAATACAGAGCCCCAGGTGGTCCCCCCACTGTTTTGAAGCAACATATACAAGTGTAAAGAAAAGCACCATTTAGGGGAGCCTGGGTGGCTCAGTCGGTTAAGCGTCTGTCCTACTTAAGCTCCGGTCATGATCTCACAGCTCATGAGTTTGAGCCCAGCATCAAGCTCTATGCTGACAGTTTAGAGGCTGGAGCCTCCTTCCAATTCTGTGTCTCCCTCTCTCTTTCTCTGCCCTTCTCCCACTTGCAATCTCTCTCTCAAAAAGAAATAAAACAACAACAACAACAAAATAAAACAAAAAAAAATCACCTTTTACTGCTTAATCTTCATCTGTGAGTTAGATTATTCGATTGTTTTCAAGATTTTATAGTCCATAATCTATAAAAAGATGATGGCCTGTCCCCATGCCCAGTTTACTCTGCCATCTTAGTGCTTCTTTTGCTTTCTAAATTTGAATATTTAAAATGAGAAGGAAGATTCCAGGCTCTTTCCTCTTGTAATAGGAAAAAAAGAAGGGCAACATGAAAGTCTTTTTTTTTTAACTTTTTAATGTTTGTTCATTTTTGAGAGATGGAGAGAGACAGTTGTTAGCAGAGAAGAGTCAAGAGAGAGGGAAACATAGAATCCGAAGCAGGCTCCAGGCTCTGAGCTGTCAGCACAGAGCCCGACGCAGAGCTAGAACTAAGGAGCCATGAGATCATGACCTGAGGTGAAGTCGGAAGCCCAACAGAACTGAGGCCACCTAAGTTCCCCAAAACAGTCTTAAAACAACAAAATAATAACAACACAAATCCCTGAGAACATAAACACACTGGAAAATATCTCCTACATGCCTGTCACTGTGTTAACATGCTTCACATGCATTCTATCATTTTATGCTTACAATTCTTTATAAGGCAAGTGTTTATAAAATAAATATATACATCAAATGATACATAAATGTATGTATATATGCCTTTACATAATAGTGTCTTACTTTTAAAGATGAGTAAACTCAAGCTTACAAAGCTCAAGTATAGTCCAAAGTCACAGAGTAAGTAACGAAGACTTTTTAATGCAAGTTTGATGAAGTTCCAAGCGCACTACAGCGGGAAGGAAAGAACACAATATCTACTTCAACTGTATCTAAAATGAACCATATAATGAATTAAGATTATTTTCTTTTTTATTAATTTTTAAATGTTTATTTTATTTGAGAGAGAGAGAGAGAGCACGCGCGCTCAAGTGGAACAGTCGCAGAGAGAGAGGGAGACACAGAATCTGAAGCGGGCTCCAGGCTCTGAGCTGTCAGCATAGAGCCCAATGCAGGGCTCGAACTCACAAACTTTGAGATCGTGACCTGAGAGAAGTCATAGGTTTAACTGACTGAGCCACCCAGGCTCCCCAAGATTGTTTTCTAATATGCATTTGTACTTTGCTCTTCACGTTACAGTATCACTTTTGCTTATCTGGTGCTTTTGATAAATATCAGAAGTGCCCCATCCTAAATATAATGAAATTGGGAGGCTCTATTTATTTTAAAGCTTTAAAAAACACGTAAACCTTTTAGGAAGGGTCAAAAACTACCCTGTAAAACTAATGAGAAATTTATATATGTAAGTACAACTATTCCCCCAAATGCACATATATATATATATGTATGTATGTATGGCTAGTCACAGACTTAAATACAGGTTTACCATGGAGTCCAGGTTAGAGTGAATCACAGATATGTACTCTATTACAATTTCAGCATTTACTCTATCCATTTTGTTTTTAGATCCTCTGTGTATGCCATATTAGAAATAAGTAACAGGTAATCTTTTTTTAAATATTTTTAATAAAATGTTCTCACTGTTTATTGCCAATATGCCATGGCACACATTTTATGTTATAGTCTAAATGCAGGGACCATTGATTAGGTACATTAATAAGTCATTAAAAAATAACAATGCCGAAAAAGATCATAAGACTAATATAATTTTGGATACAGGCCTCAGAACTGTGTCGCCAGTGGTGTTCTCTTCAACATTTTAATCAGTAAGTTGGATGAGCACACAGAGAAGAATCTCATATGTTCATTAAATTTGTGGGTCACTGGAAGCTTGAAGGGTTAGTGGATGTACTGCAGAACAATTACGATCCAGAAGTGATCTTTATAATCTGTAATGATGGGCTGAATTGAACAAATGAAATATAGTAGAGATGTGCACATAGAAGATACCATACTTAGATCCAAATTGCAAATGATGTAAGAACTGAGTTAACATCCGCATGTGACAAAAATGTTTCAGTGATTCACTGCACAATAAATCCCATGTGAGCTAGCCTGTGATGTGGCTTTCAAGAAAACTAATCATTCAAGCTCAGACTGAAAACAGAACTCGATTGAGTGTTATTTCTGTTTGGATATTTCTGCTCATATAATATCTAAAATGTTACTCTTAATTTTGACTACTGCCTTTTAAAAATGATAATGGGGGAACATTAGGCTATTCTATTTAGGACAGTCCTAATAAATAATTTAAAAATGAATATTACAAAGGATATGTAAAGAATTATATGAATATTACCTTTGAAGAAAAACAATTTCCTTCAGGAGGAAGAATGGGGAGAAAAGAAGCATGAATTCGGTGGGCAGCATGAGATAGGGAGATAATATACTCCAAGTATATTTTAAAACATCATTTGGAAAAGATAATGCATTTGATATGCATAGTTTGAAGGGTTTAAATAAGGACCAGTGAATGAAAATGACAGAGGAAATAACTTAGTGTATATTTGTTTGCTTAACACCTGTCATGTCTTGAGTATCAGAGTTACCTTTCTAGGGACCAAAATTACACACGCAGACATACCCTTGACCAAGAGAAACCACACAAATTGAATTACTCCCTCAATTATAAAATATTATTTAAAGAATAGCACTTAAAGATCTTCCTCAATTTTGACATTTTATGACTCTTTTACCTATAATTTAAGTTTCTTAACAATTATAACTATGTATATGATTATGTTCATCTCTTAAAATACAGTAATCTCCCTCATCCTCCCAAGACATGTCCTAAGACCCTGCCTAATTGCATGAAATCATAGACTGCACCAAACCTTAAATATACTGTGTTTTCCCTCTATTTATATGTACCTGTAATAAAGTTTAATTTATAAATGAGACACAGTGAGAGATTAACAACAATAACTAAGAAATAAGATAATTATAATAACATACCATAATAACAAGTTATGTGAATATGATCTCTCTGAAAATATCTTTTGTAGTGTATTCACTCTTCTTTTTGTGTTGATGTGAGGTGCTAGAATGCTTGTAATGAGAGGAAATGGGGTGAATGACATAAGCATTGTGATGTATCATTAGGCTACTACTACTTACTAATCTTCTGAGGTCAGAGGAAGAATCATCTGCTTCCAAATAGTTGAAGAAAGTAACTAAAATTGCAGAAAGGGAAGCTAAGAATGAGGGGACTACTGTACCAAAGGAATATTCCTTGGTGAATATAGATCTGTTTGTAATTCTTTGCATTGAAACCTAACAAACTTAATTTCTTAATCGACCTTCAGTGCAACTGAAAACACCATCTAGTTGGGATACTAGGTATATTTCTTTGAGAACGTAGGCCTGTCAGATTCTTAAGAAGAGGTTCTAATCAGTGTTCAGACTTCAATGAGAAAGATTTGAACATGAAATTTGAGTCAGCCAAAATGTGAGCACATAAAACCTACTCCGGAGAATGAGAACAATCTTACCTTTTTAAGTATTTTGGAGAAGTCATTCCCTCCCAGAGACCAGTTTTCACATATACTTCTGCAGCTGACCTTTTAGAGAAAAAATATCCCACCAGACAGATGAGCAGACAGAAAGAAGTGGATATCACTGGTAGCAAGAAGAGACAAAGTCTTGAATACTGTGCTCTGTCTGCCAAGACAAACAGCCAGAGTTTTTAAGAACTGGGATGGGATGGGAACGGAGACCATAGGCCGTTGTGTTTCTGATTAATCTTACTTAACGGAAAATAAACTTTTTGTCTCCAGTTTACAATTTAGAGCAATTAGAGCAGTATGCTGCGTCCTGCCCACACAGAATGTAGGCTTCCACTCCTCTGTGGAGATTAAAAGCCAGAGACTGTATCTTCTTTAAAGGGGACATTAAGAAGGGTAGTTCCCAGGTCCTTGAGGGGGTGGTAAAAGGGCAAGTGTTTTTTTAAGAAATTTACATCATAAAGAGACAGAGAAAGCATTACAAGTTTTCTAAATAACTTCTTTTTTTTTAATTTTTTAATGTTTATTTATTTTTGAGACAGAGAGAGACAGAGTGCAAACAAGGGAGGGGCAGAGAGAGAGGGAGACCCAGAATCGGAAGCAGGCTCCAGGCTCGGAGCTGTCGGCACAGAGCCCAACACCGGGCTCAAACCACAGGATCATGACCTAAGCCGACATTGGCCACATGACCGACTGAACGACCCAGGCGTCCCTCTAAGTAACTGTTCTAAGAACAGTGTGGTCAAGGGCTGAGTCACAAGAAGCCCAAGTTAATCTTAGTCAAGATGAGGGACAACTTAAAGCCCCCTTGGTCACCTAACATGGCCCGGAAGTCCTCCCAAGAGGCTTCATTTTCTTTAATAAGAGAATTGGTCCAGATTCCTAATGATCCTTACAAACAGAAAATCAGCACTTCTTTCTAAATTCCACTGAGACAAAGACTATGCTAGTAAAAATGTTATATTTTAGAAAAAGTTTACTGTATTTCTATTTTGTAGAGTGTTACTCGAATAACTCTATGTGTTAAGGTTATATACATTTAAGTGTTTACATTCATATATGAAGCAACATTTTTAAAAGGAACTTCCCTATTTCACCCAGACTATGTTTTTTAGTCATGCTTTAATGAGGCTTTAAACAAGGCTAAGAGCAAATTATAGGTATTTTAGAGTATAAGGTGTGATTTTCAGTTACTTTTTTATAAAAATAATTTTACTCTAATTGTAGTGCTTTGACATAATTAAAAATAGTTACATACTGTATGTGATCTTCTATGACTTTTTGTGAAGTTTCTTAAGGTTTTATGCTGAACACAATTCAAAGGTATTGAATTTGTTACTGATGATCCGGTATAACTAATTTTTAAATCAAAATATTTGTAACAGCCCCTTCTCCTAAAGAGGAAATTTTATTTCTAGTGAGGAGAAAAGTTCTTATTAAAATAAAATTATGTTTAAACTTCTTGCTAAATTTTTCAAAAGGAAAATGTATAAATAATAATTACAAAAATTGACATCTACTGAGGTCTGGCCCATGCAGGTCTAAGCGCTTTACTTTTGTAAACATACTGATCTCTCAGATGAAGTCTTGGAAATAGGCACAATGGCAGGGCAATGGGCAGATGTGTGTGCTCAAGCGTCAGAAGAATTCAATTGCAACACTGCCCAACATCATTCTTGCTGTGTGAACTCAGGTGAACTCATTAGTAACTGATAACTATCAGATATGAGCCATAATCAATCAACATTATGGACTACAGTCCCCCATGTGTTCCACAAATTGACTCGTAACTGTTTC
Source organism: Suricata suricatta (assembly GCF_006229205.1). Taxonomy (NCBI): domain Eukaryota; kingdom Metazoa; phylum Chordata; class Mammalia; order Carnivora; family Herpestidae; genus Suricata; species Suricata suricatta. The sequence continues at coordinate 126,782,908 of NC_043705.1, read as the reverse complement.
TGTGCCTGTTCAGCACTTGACATGTGGTAAGCTCTTAATAGATGTGATAGATGATGAAATTGAGGTATTGGGAAATTAATTAGCTCTCCCACGTCACACAGCTATTAAGTAGCATAAAGCTTAGCTCAGAATCCGGTTCATCTGTATAGAATGCCTGATGTCTTCTTAATTATTACATCATTTAGAAGCCCTGTAGAAAGCAGATGCTGTGGTCTAGGTAATTTGAAGAGAGTTTTGCTAAAAGAGAATTCACATAGATATAGTCCTAGTTTATGGAAAACAACAATGAATGTTGTAACAGCATATTTAGTTCATTATCATTCCTCCATGATTCATATTTACATATATAATTAGATCATATATGATGCTAATAGTGCAGTTTCATTCTTAGTGTAATACCATTTCCTAGTGTATATCAGAATCCAATGTCATTCTTAGTTCATTGTAAGTGCATTTGGTTGTACAAGAGCAAAGAATAGTAACAGAGAGCTACTTCTACCTATAGGCAAGCAAAGAAATAAGAGAGACACACTATAAAACTGTCAGTGATGAGAACTGTGTGGTGCTGTGGACATCGGTGGAAGGAAGTAACCAAAACATAATGATCTGATTGATAGCAAGAATAAGGTGTTAAATAACCAAACTGGATCTTAAGTGTTCCTACCACAAAAGAAGATGTTATGTGAAGTGATGAAAGTGTTAGCTAACTCTATGGTGATAATCATATTACAATTTAAAAACACAGCAAATAAACACCTTAAACTTACACGATGTTATATATCAAGTAAAAAAGAGAGAGAAAAACAAATTTCCTGCAGTGACTCACTGAAATCCTATCAAGTGCTGCAGAGTGAAGGGATAATACATACAGTAATTTAATAAACCTCTCCTCAATAAGTGGAACTTAATTTCCCTCCCCTTACCTGTAGCCTCCCTGACTGTAACTTAAAGAATGGAGGGATGCCTGGGTGGCTCAGTCAGTTGAATGTACGACTTGGACTTAGGTCACGATCTGCGTTGTGGATTTGAGCCCCGCATTGGTCTCTGTGCTGACGGACAGCTCAGAGCTTGGAGCCTGCTTCAGATTCTGTATCTCCTTCTCTCTTTGCTCCTCCCCCACTTGCACTTGGTCTCTCTCTCTCTCTCAAAAACCAATAAATATTAAAAAAAATAAAAAATGGAATATGGCAAAAGTAATACAATGTCATTTCCAATATTAGGTTATATGAAAAGCATGGCTTCTCTCTTGGGTATATGTGTCCCCTTTCATTCTCTCTCTGTCTCTGTCTTCCTCTCCCTCCCTCTCATCATTACTGTGGGAAAAAAACCAGCGAAGATACCATTTGCTCACTTGAATGAAATTTTTTCCTAGATTTCCTTTCAAATATGCTTTCTCCATACTTTGTATCACATTTGTAATCTAGGATGCATTTTACAAGCTTTTGTTATTAGTAGTAGGAAATTTATCCTATTCATTGCTTTATCCCCAGAGTTTAGAACAATCTCACAGTGAGTATAAACACAATAATTTGTTGAAATGTTTGATCAGTGATGAACACGGATTTACCAATGGTAATTTTTCACATGGATAGACTCTATCTTATATGGGAGTATGCTGAAATAATTGAGTGAAGAAAACTATACAGGAAAACATGTAACTATCCATTATATGTCAATGGCTTATATGCCAAATGGGATGTTTATCTTATATACTTAGAATTCTGGATAAGCAAGCAATTAAATTTAATATTTAACTGCAGTATTTAATAAACAGCTATATAACATGTGAAATTACCAGGTTATTTATTTATGCTGTAATATTTCAGTTCCAAATTGTATAAAATAGGAAGTTCTCTGGACCCTTTAAAGAAATACATTTATACCCAATAAGTGTAGACTTTGGAACAGATGATGAAATACTCAGCTGAAACAATTTTGTCTTAATAAATTCAGGGATGTCTGAATCTTTCTGAATTGTTTGTTTTTATTTCTGCTAGCAGGTGCTAATCTTGTTTGAACAGGTGGAAGAATGAAAGGCAAAGTGAATATGGCTTACGGAAAATATTTTGAACACATTATCTAAAATTTACCAGGATTGTTAGTGCTAATTTATAGCATCCATATGTAAAGATTATCTGTCCTCACTTACCTTTATGATAAAATAAACTTCCTTTTTTTGTAATTTGTTAAGGTGTGAAAAAGAATGGTGATTTTGTTTCTTCTTTAGTTTCCTTTCTATATTGGAAAAACAGCCATCTAGTGAATAGTTTCATATATTTAAAAAAATCAAATCTATCACTAAGCATTAGAAGTAAGGCATACAAGACTATGTATGTATGTATGTATGTATCTATCTATCTTTTTTGAGCTTTTATTTAAATTTAGTTAATATACAGGGTAATAGTAGAATTTAATGATTCAGTACTAACATACACCACCCAGTGCTTATAGCAACAAACACCCTCCCTAACCCCCATCACTCATTTAACCCATCCCCCACCCCCCTCCCTCCATCAACCCTGTTTGTCCTCTATTGTTAAGCGTCTGTTTTCTATAGTTACGTAGAAGATTGAGTTTCACTCTATTTTTATTATTCCGAAAAATACTACAGTGGTGCCTCTATTGAAGAATAACTCAGCCAAAATTGATAGATGAGAGATAGATAGATAGATAGATAGATAGATAGAGGATATAAATAGTCAAATAAATAAACTAGGTTTTCTTGAAAATGTTACTGAATACTAGCATAAAAACAGAAATGTGTGTGTTTCTATGTCTGTGTATATCTATCCCTCAGCAGCGATGTGTGGATCAATTTTTAAATCAAGAAATGCCTACTTGAAGGTATGATACAAATTAGGTGAGAATAAAAAAATTGCATAGGAGTTCTCTATACTTCAAGAAGACTAATAGACTTGTTTTAAAATTTAAGATTTCCAGCTTTAAGTCCGATACATCACTAACACTGTTCACTTTCTCTAATGTGCTTCCTGTGGGGGGAAAATGGAGTAAATTGATTATTGGTGGCATGCTAATATTTACAGTGTTTCAGTGGATCCATTGGATGACTGCCTCAGGACAACTGTTTTGTTTCCTGGTATTGTCACATGGGGTGGCCGTGAGCCCACGCACCCCCCAGAGGTCCAAATATAGTGCCTGTAACTGACCAAAGGCCCGGGATGCCGCACTTGGAAATCCGTCACTGTGTTTATGTGAAAACCAAGATGAGTACAGCAGGAACAATGGGTCAGAGATGAGTTTATTACTGGGAGTCACAGACGTTCGTTTGAGAAATCCCCAGTCGCCTTGCTTAAACTTAGGCAGTACCGACATTTTTACCCAAACTTCCTTCCTTCTCTATTTCACTGGGTCAGACTTTAGATATTATGAGCGGACGACTGCTGAGCCTCTTCCTGCTACCTCTCCATTGGCTCTCACGGGTGTTCCTTCTAATAAGACTCTTGCAAGTTTTAAAGAGCCTTCTTTGACATCTGCTTCTTAGAGAATCTTCACTGACTCTCTCCATGACAGTGCTTTTCCTAATTAGGAAGGGGAGGGTTCAGTTAGCTGTCACCAGGGCAGAACATTACCTCAATGTTTGGTATTTCCAAAGGTTGAGGAAAGCATGTCAGCCTGAGGTTTGCTGCTTTTGTTTGTTTGTTTTTTCCCTGTCTTTTCAACTTGCTTTATACCACAGGAATGTTAACATACTTGATGCATTATTATTTTTCTACTAAATGAGAGAAACTAAAGCTCAGGAACTCCAAATAAGACTGAAAAGGAGTGCCTAGGTGGCTCAGTCAGCTAAGCATCCACCAACAGCTCAGGTCATGATCTCATGGTTCGTGGGTTTTCATGGGTTCAAGCCCCGTGTCAGGCTCTGTGCTCACAGCTCAGAGCCTGGAGACTGTTTCAGATTCTGTGTTTCCCTCTTTCTCCTTCCCTTCCCTACCCTGCTCACCTTCTGTCTCTGTTTCTGTCTCTTTCTCAAAAATAAATGAACATTTAAAAAAATTCTTAAAAGACAAAAAAAATCTTTGGGAATGTCATTGGGGCAATCATTTCCTGTATGAAAGAGAAGCTCATAGCAAAGGTTGCTGGGAGAACAGGAATCAGTTAAGATCCTGTAATCATTGTTAAAACCTTAATCTATATTAATTTCTTATTGCTGCTGTAAAAAAGTAACACAGACTTAGTGGTTTGAAACCACATAAGTTTGTTATCTCACAGTTCTGGAGATCAGAGCACATCAACCTCATTGGGCTAAACGCAAAGTGTATTCAGGGCTTGGTCTGTCCGCAATATTTTAGAATAGAATCCTTTTTTTTTTCCAGCTTCTAGAGATCATCTGCATTCTTAGACTGAAGACTCCGTTCTCCCATCACTGCAATCTCTGCTTCTCTTCTTGAGAACATTTCTTATTTCTAACTCTGATTCTCCTTCCTTTGTGATTACATTGGGTCCATTCAGAAAATCCAGGATAATCTTCCCATTTTAAGATCTTTATTTAGGGGCGCCTGGATGGCTCAGTCAGTTAAATGTCCGGCTTCGGCTCAGGTCATGATCTCAGGGTTTGTGGGTTCAAGCCCCACATCAGGCTTTGTGTCAAAAGCTAGCTTAGAGCCTGGAGCCTGTCTTCAGATTCTGTGTCTCCCTCTCTGACCCTCCCCTGCTCATGCTGTCTCTCTTTCTCTAAAATAAATAAAAACAGTAAAAAAAAAAAACCCTTAAGATCTTTATTTAAAAAATTATGTTTATTTGTTAATTTTTGAGACAGAGAGGAAGAGAGAAAGAGAGAGAGAGAGAGAGAGAAATCAAGCCAGAGAGTGAAAGAAAGAGAGGGAGAGAGATACTCCCAAGCAGGCTATGCCCTACCAGTACAGAGCCTGAAGTAAGGCTTGAACTCATTCACGGACAGTGAGATCATGACCTGAGCTGAAAGTAAGAGTCATATGTTAACCGAATGAGCTATCCAGATGCCCATGATTGTTTTATATTTTATTTTGTTTTATTTATTTTTTAATGTTTTATTTATTTTTGATACAGAGAGAGACAGAGCATGAGAAGGGGAAGGGCAGAGAGAGGAGGCACAGAACCGGAAGCAGGCTCCAGGCTCTGAGCTAGCTGTCAGCACAGAGCCTGACACGGGACTCGAACCCAGGAATGTGAGATCTGACCTGAGCCGAAGTCAGAGGCTTAACCCACTGAGCCACCCAGGCGCCCCTATATTTTATTATTTTATTTAAGTTTATTTACTTGTTTTGATTGAGATCAAGAGAGGTAAAGAAAGAGAATCCCAAGCAGGTTCCTCACTGTCAGCATGGATCTTCATATAGGACTCGAGCCCACAAAACATGAGATTATGACCTGAGCCAAAATCAAGAGTTGGACCTTCAACTGACTGAGTCACACATGTACCTCAATCCTTGTTTCAATAATATAGACAAAGTTTCTTTTGCCATGAAAGAAACGTATTCAGAGATGCTGGGCATTAGAACGTGGGTATCGTAGGAGGAGGAGTTATTCAGCCTATCACATGTTCCCCTTCCGTTCCTCCTGAAACCCAGATGGAAATGGTTACTTGAAATGGTTACTCTTGAAAATGTGAAGTTTTCTTTCATTTAAAATTATATGTAAATAATACATCAATATATTCAATTATATGTAGACTTATGTATATATAGAAACTAAAGCTTAGGACCTCCAACTAAGACTGAAAAGGGGCACCTGGTTGACTTTGGTTCAGATCATAATCTCACGGTTCATGGGTTTGAGCTCCATGTTGGGCTCTGTGCTGACACATGCTTATAATACTGTCTCATTAAATATTAAACTTGCCTGAACTGAAACAGTAAACTATTTTTTATATCTTGACCATTTCTTTCAACTTTGTGTGTAGGGATTTGAAATGCAATAAAATAGAAGAGACAAAAAGAAGGTATTTATTAATTCATTTGTTAAATGTGTATTTATGCTAATTTTATTAGGGACATTATTCTTAATCACATGGGGCAGATTAAATAGATCTTGGCCTTAAGTAGATTGTAATTTTGTAAGGAAATAGAAATTATTAAAAGTGATTATTACGGGGCATGATGTAGGAGGGAATAGAATATTTATAAACTATAACAGTAGATAAATAGATAAGAATGAACCCTCTATGGGGAAAAAATACTTCTAAAAAGTTGACACCTTCTCAAAGGTTCAAAAATGAAAATGAGTTTTCCAGGAAGAAGGAGGGAAAAATTGAGGTGGGCATTTAATGAGAATAAGCATTATAAGCAAAAGATGAATGTGAAAAAGTATGAACTTTTGAAATCAAATGGTATACCCAGGAAAGCCCAAGGGCTCTGTGATACTGGTCAAAATGTATAAGAAAGTCCTTGGAAATAAGTGAGGATATGAGCAAGCATGAAATTGGATAAAGAATCATATACAGAGTACCAAACAGCATAGACATTAATTAGTATATAATGTCGAGGAACTAAAAGCCAGGAGAAAATAAAAGCAAAATGTTTTAGCATTCAGACTGGGAAAAGATTTAAAAGGGTCAGACTAAAGTAGTGAAACATCAGTGAGAATGGCATATTGAGTGGTAGTGAAAATGAAAGTTAGACATAACGCAAATTAAGTATTAGGATGTAGAAGGGGAGGACTCTGATTTAGGACATTGTATAAGATGGGTCCTTAATATTGACAGGCTATTAGGAAGCAAAATTTCATAACAGTTACAGGAAGATGGACCCTGGACCTTCTGGGTTTGAGGCAGTAGTACTAACCTGAGTAGAGCCACCAGGAAGCACTTGGGTGTAGCAAACTAAAACATTTCTCTAGATACACGTTATAGAATTGGGGACTTTCACAGTAGAAACTGCATTGAAAATTGTCAGAATCTTCTTGGGAGTAGTACCACTTTTGATAGGGAAGTAAAAAGATTAGAATAGAAAACCTGTAGAAAATGTCCCTAGGACTCACGGAAACAAATTCTTAATATTATCGATTACATTGATTACTGGGGGGGTAAAACTAAATGAAAGCTTGTTAAAAAGTAAATAGCAGATGAGGAATTGGAGAACTGTGGAGTATAGTAATTTGTCTAGCAATGAAAATCCTAGGGAAAAACAAGTGCTTTTAGATGAGTATGTTTATACTAAGGAGGGAGTTTTTGTGGGATAGAATGCAAATTGAGCATTTTCATGAACTTGAGGGAAAAGGGGTAGAATAAGGGATGTGAACATATGTGAAACAAGAAGAGTGACAGATAAAGCAAGCACTTGGGGAAAATATATTGGAACATGTCTTCCACTGATATAAGTGCTAAGACAAAGTGGTAGAGAAAGAGGTAAAATCAAGTAGGATGGCGAGTGTGCTGGTGGTTGGAGGGTTTTGGTAGGGATTTGATAAATATATGTTGGTCTTTGAGAGTGCTAAGCTATTTGAGGAATCTAGGAATTACGTAGGATCTCATTTGAAGTGAATGGAATCAGGAGCTAAATACAGTGAAAGGAAAATGGAAGACATTTTGTGATACTTACTAAGACAGGAAACTATATATCTATTATGTTATCAATTACAATAGCTAACATTGATAAGGAGTTCGCCAAGTGTGAGGCATTCTTTTAAGATCTTGACATAGTAACTAATATGATTCTGACAATAACCCTATTTGTTGAGTCTATAGATTTATTAGCTTTGAGAGCCTGAAACTTTTAGGAGTTTTATATTTTGGATTAGAATAATGGTCATCAATACTTCTGGTTAATTTAGTTCTCTCTCATATTTTAGAATATCTATAGCAGTGAAACCAGACTTTCAAGAATAGAGAAATAAAAAGAGATTATGTTTTCAGAAATTACTCTTAGATGGATCACTCTGTTTTGTTTTTGATCCTTGTAAACTGACTATAAGACAAACTTCACTAAAGAAACTCTTTATCTTGAATACTTTCTTTCAATAGTTCATTAGTACCTTGTCTGGTTTCTTCTGAATGTTAGGCTACATTGCACCATTTACTTGTCTTTAAGCTGGCATCTTGGAAGTAATTAGTTTTTCATGTAGTACCTTAGTAAAATAATGTAAACAAGTGTTTCCTGATACTCCCCTTGGCCCATGGAATATGAACGCCTCCTCCAAATCCAATATTAATATCTATTCCAGTGTTCACTCTTCACATCATGAAATTCCAGCATGGTCAACCCACAACACTGTGTGTAATTGGCTGCCCCCTTTGAGTACAGCACTATATCATCATTTACCTTCAGGAGTTTTGCTGGAAAACTAGCAACACTGTGATGACAAAAGCTGTTGAGTCTCAAGAGGTGATTTCAATTCTGTGTACTCAGGAATTTCTGCCCCTGTGGTCATGAGCCCAGTGAATATTAGTTATGAATGGTATTCATAAAACATGCTCTTCTGTCCACTTTTTAAAAATAATTATTTATTTTGAGAAACAGAGAGATAGCATGAGCAGGAGAGAGGCAGGTGGGGGCAGGGTGGAGAGAATCTCAAGCAGGCTTTGTGCTATTGCACAGAGTTCAAACGAGGTTCAGTCTCATGAGCCATGAGATCGTAAGCTGAACTGAAATCAAGAGTTGGATACTTACTCAATTGAGCCACTCAAGTAATTCTATTCTTTCCACTTTTAAGAGCTTCTTTTCCAGAGGGAATTTTCTGGTGATTTTCATGTGTGATGTAAAGATTCAGATCCTGAAAGTCTTTTGAGTATCATCCACTACCATTAGCTCACAATCCTGATTCCTGCAAGATCCCAAATACTCATTTCACCTAACAACCACTTCTCATGAATCAATGTAAACCTTATGTGTAAAGAAAGAGTAACCAAGAACAGAACGTTATAGCAATTTTCTCAAACGATATTCAAAACCCATAATAGAACAGGCTACCAAATGGTTGTTAGAAACAACATGAATCAATTTATCAATCTTTAATTTAGAGCCAGAAGTAGAGCGGATTCTTTAGCCCTCTGGCCCTCTGTATATGTAGGTATGTGACACATACAATGATAAAACAATCTAACCTTTTTCTTTCGAGATAGCTTATTTTTTAAAAAATTTTTACTGTATTTTAACAAGTCCTAACTGATTCCTCAGTAACAACTGTAGCAACATACCTTTGTGTTATGTTTGTGTCAGGTAATTTGGTAAATTGCTGTCATTGTAGATGGATCATCATGCTAATGTTTTCAAAGTAAAATGCCAGGAGGAGCTCTCTTATTATTTTATTTTGTACATTATATGTTCATAACATCTTGCTTAATCAAATACCTACAGACACCACATCCACATATTCTTCCGAGGATTTTAACCCCATGCTTAAATATCTCTTATAATTCTTCTCTGTTCACTTCTTCTTCTTATCTGATATTTAATATTGCTCTTACATTTATTATTCTTATTGAGGCAGATAGATACATTTATGTATTATCAGATTCCTGGGGGAGTTGATTGATAATAGGTACAATGGACATCAATTCACTTATCTATCAGATATGCCTATAAAATTGTTATAATCCCATTTTTTATCCTATACCCCAAACTAGGACAAAAGAATGAATTCATTTAAGGAGATAATCAAAATGTTTTCCTTGTGAAGAGGAAAAAACTTCAAAATTAACTCATTAAAAAACAATGAAAAGAATTGAAAATACACCACTCCTTTCATTAAGAATAACATCTGCATTTACATTATACATAATTTAGAACAAAATTTATTTCTAGATTGTTTTGATGAAAACAGAGCAATGTCCCAACAAGAAGTCGGAGATCTACTAAGAAACTCTTAAAAACATTTCTGTATGCCTTCCCAACCCCAGGACTCTGGTCATGAAGGAAATTGATCAGGAAAAAAAGAAATAAGAATGTGTAGGAAAATTTACCTAACAACTCAACATACTTGGTTTCACTGTAATATAATTTTAGACTACTAAGACATAATATCAAATGGAAAGCTTATCACTGAAGATCTCAAATAAACATTTTCTAAAGGAGAAGAAAATCCTCTTTTCATTTTACCACTGACCAAATATGTGAAACTGAATAAACATTTTCACCTGGCCTGTCTCATGGATTTTATTTTAATAGCCTAAAGCATCAAGTAAACTTGTTATCTGATTCTCAAGCTGTTTTCTGACTACTTAGAGTGGTGACTTGAAGGTGTTGTAAGGACCCCTGTGAGGGGTATTGGGAAACTAAGGGAGTAGAGACATATTGTAGCCTCTGCCTTCTGCTTTTTCATATATAACAGCACTTTTTATTTTTTGATTTTTTAAGTTTATTTATTTTCAGAGGGACAGAGACAGTGTGAGGGAGGGACATAGAGAGAATCCCAACCAGGCTCTGCAGTGCCAGCTCAGAACAAGACATGGGACCTGATTCACAAAACCATAAGTAAGATCATGACCTGAGTCAAATCCTAGAGTCAGACCCTTAACCAACTGAATCACCAGGGTTCTCCCATATATAACAACACTTTTAAAATTTCTAATTGTTTTTTTTTTTTAATATATTAGGTTTTTGTGTTAAGTACCACTTGCAAAAAGTTTCTTTCAGTGTAAAAACAAATGGTTCAGAAAAGAATTGGGTCATCATTCTCCAAAATTCAGTGGTATTCTCATTAAAAAATTCATGTTTATTTTTTATGTATTTAATATGTTATATAAAAATGCATTTCAAGAAACTGATAGTGGAACTCAGTGATATTTGACAATGAACAATATGATGTTTTCTCAATTATACATATTTGCTTTGGTCACATTTAACTATCCATTGTAGGGAAAAATATCTTGTTTTCACATCACTAAAACACTAAAATGATGTGGAACAAATATATTTTCTTCAATTAGAAAAGTATCCCTATATAATGTAAGGTGTGCAATTTCAGTAAAATTATTTAATAAAATTATTTCCCAGTACAGATATGACCTTCATCAATGGAATGTGTTACATGAAAGCTCAAATTCATACACATTCAATTTATCCTCTAATAATTTACATTATCAAAATGATTTAACCTAGAAAATGGTTTACATCTCATGTAAAAAATGTACTTCATATGTAGGAGTTAATGTCAATTAATTTGTATTCATATAATTTTATGTAGATAGATAGATAGAAAATTAAAAATGCATTTCTGACAAGGTAAAAATTGACACCCTTTATTTTTTTATTTTTTTATTCTTTTTACAATAAAATATCTCTTTATCAAGTAAGAATTACTGATTTAAGACGGAGCACATTCTCTTATACTGTAAACCTGTTACTCTTCTTTTTTTATCTCCAAAATCTTATTTTTTTAATATAACACAATTTATTTTTTAACATATACAATTATTTTCCATCATTTACAATATAGTAGTTACAATGACACTCCAAACAGAAAAGCAAAGTAAAAAATCAGAAGCCCAACTTCTACTTCATGTAATTAGATTTATACAGAAATTAGAAGGTTAAGTAACAACTAGTTAATCACCTAATTTCACAGCTATCTGAAGTGGCAGATATATATCTATCTGAAGTGGTTGCCTTTATATAGCAGCTTATCTATGATACATTCAAGAGAAATGATACAATTTATTACTTGCCCATAAGCTAAAACACAGCCTGCTTAATATCTTTCCTTAAATTCCACCTCTATACTACAATATACTTGAGGTCCATGCAAAAAAGTAGCTTCCTTTTATGTAGGAAATGGATGATTAAGTCTTTGGTGTTGTAAAAGCAACTTCATTTAAACATAACCACCCCCACCACCAAAAAAGAAGAGGAAAAAAAAATGTAAAGAAAATAATAAGGGAAAAACCCAAGACACACTTCCTAGGGGGAAAAAAACAGCATGTAATTTCTGTCCCTGACAATGCATTAAATAAGCAAACACCACCAACAA
>NC_043705.1:126749712-126770907 GCF_006229205.1 Suricata suricatta | reverse complement strand
AGGTTTATCGATTTTGTTTATTTTTTCAAAGAACCAACTCTTGGTTTCATTGATCTGCTCGACTGTCCTTTTGGATTCTATATTGTTTATTTCTGCCCTGATCTTTATTATTTCTTTTCTTCTGCTGGGTTTGGGGTGCTCTTGTTGCTTCCCTTCTAGTTCCAGTAGGTGATCTGTTAAATTTTGAATTTGCGCTTTTTCTAGTTTGTTGAGATTGGCCTGGATTGCAATATACTTTCCTCTTAGGACTGCCTTTGCTGCATCCCAGAGATTTTGGATTGTTGTATTTTCTTTTTCGTTAGTTTCCATATATTTTTTAATTTCTTCTCTATTGCCTGATTAATGCAATCATTCTTTAGTAGGGTGGTTTTTAATCTCCACATTTTTGGAGGTTTTCCAGACTTTTTCCTGTGGTTAATTTCAATTTTCATAGCATTGTGATCTGAAAGTGTGGATGGTATGATCTCTATTCATTTATACTTATGGAGGGCTGCTTTATGCCCCAGTATGTGATCAATCTTGGAGAATGTCATGTGCACTCGAGAAGGTGAATTTCCTATCTTCAGGATGCAGATAGGAATATCTGTTCTAAATATATTTATCAGTTCCATCTGTTCCAAAGTGTCATTCAGGTCCATTGTTTCCTTAGTGATTTTCTGTCTGGTTGATCTATCCATTGCTGTCAGTGGAATATTAAAGTTCCCCTGCAATTAGCACATTTTTGTCAATAAGATTGTTTCTTTCTGTGATTAATTGTTTTATGTATTTGGGTGCTCCTGAGTTAGGCGCATGGATATTTATAATTGTTAGCTCTTCCTGATGGAGAGATCCTGTAATTATTATATAATGTCCTTCTTCATCTCTTGTTACTGCCTTTACTTTAAAGTCCAGTTTGTCTGATATCAGTATGGTTACTCCAGCTTTCTTTTGGCCTCCAGTCACCTGATAGATATTTCTCCATCCGTTTACTTTCAACTTGAAGGTGTCTTCCAGTCGAAAATGCGTCTCCTGTAGACAGCAAATAGATGGGTTTTGTTTTTTTTATCCATTCTGCTACCCTGTGTCATTTGGTTGGAGCATTCAGTCCATTTATATTCAGTGTTATTATTGAGAAATGTGGGTTTAGAGTCATTGTGTTCTCCCTAGAATTCATGTTTATAGTGGTGTCTCTGGCACCTTGTATTCTTTGCAACACTTCCCTTATAGAGTCCCTCTTAGGATTTCCTGTAGGGCTGGTTTGGTGGTCATGAATTCTCTCAGTTTTTGTTTATTTGGGAAAACCCTTATCTCTCCTTCTATTTTGAAATACAGGCTTGCTGGATAAAGGAGTCTTGGCTGTATGTTTTTTCTGTTCATCCCATTGAAGATTTCCTGCCATTCCTTCCTGGCCTGCCATGTTTCATTCGACAGGTCTGTAACCACTCTGATAGGTTTCCCTTTGTATGTGAGGGTCCTTTTCTCCCTAGCTGCTTTCTGAATTCTCTCTTTATCTTTATATTTTGCCAGTTTCACTATGATATGTCGTGCCGTAGGCCGATTCAAGTTACGTCTTATGTGGGTTCTTTGTGCCTCTTGAATTTGAATGTCTATTTCTTTACCCAGATTTGGGAAATTCTCAGGTATAATTTGGTCTAGTATCCCTTCGGGACCTTTGTCTCTGTCTTCCTCTTCAGGAATTCCTATGATACGGATGTTGTTCCGCTTGATTGTATTACTCAGGTCTCGAATTCTCCTTTCCTGCTCCTGGATTAATTTCTCTCTCTTTTTTTCAGCTTCCTCTTTTGCTATAACTATATCATCTAATTCACTTATTCTTCTCTCTGCCTCGTCAATCCTTGAAATGGCTGCCTCCAGTTTGTTATTCACCTCATCTATAACCTTTTTTAACTCATCATAGTGCCTAGTCATTGTCCCAGTTGATTCTTTGATGCTTTTCTCAACCCCAGAGATTAATTTTTGACAAGTTTTTTAAATTCTTGATTCGGTATGTTGTCTAGATCTGTCTTGAGCAGTTCTGTGGCTGTGACTTCCTCCTGGAGGTTCTTTAGGGAGAGTTCCTTCATTTTGTCATTTTTGCCAGAGTTCTGTCTCTTGTCACCTATAGAAAGCTCATTGTGCACTGTGCACCTGTTAATATTTCTCTGTTAAAGGAGGCTTATTGACTGTCCAGAGCCTTTCGTTTCAGAAAATATTCTTTTAATGGTATCTCTCAGTTTCTCTTGTTGTGCCTTTGAATATTTTATTGCCCTACTCAGCAATATTTGGGACTCACTGTCATGTACACTTTGGCTTGTTTCTTGGTGTAGCCCTAAGAAGAAAAACAGACAGACAAACACAGAAGAAACAGTAACACACAATCGCACAGACAAATCAAACAAACAAACACATTAAAAGGGGGAAAGAAAATAAAGAGAATGGAGAGGAAAGAGACGATAAAAAGAGAAGAAGAAAAGATAAAGAAAAAGAAAAACAGAAAAAAAATAAAGGGGGTCAGAGACAACAAAGGACAGTGGACAGTCTAAAAGTGTATGACCAGTTGAGGGGAGAGGTAGGGATGAGATATAGGAGAATATATCTGGATTTCAAGAAGGTAAAAAAAAAAGGGAGAAAGGAGAAAGGAAAATAAGGAGTAAAAATTTTTAAAAATTTAAGTAAAAAAAAGAGTAATGATAATAAAAAATATGTACAGAAAAAGGAGGAAAAAATGAAGTAACAAAAGAAAAAAAATTATTAAAAAAGCCCAAAAACAAAAAAACCCAAAAAAACCCTGCAGCTCCGCCTCGTTGATAGGCATGGTTTGATGTGGTAGGTCTGGAGGCTGCTCTCAGAGGCTCCGCCTTGGTGTCTGCAGAGATTAGATAGGCAGCACGCCAAGCTCCTCTGAACTACCACCTGTAGGCCACTCTAATGAGTCCGATCTCCTTGTGCCACGGTTGAGCCAAGTTGTATTTTCCAGGCCCGCCTTGGTTCAAAGTTCCAGTCCATGCACTTTTATGCTACCACAGATGAGATATATTTGCTTTAGTGGCTGGCTTCTTACGGGGAGGAATCAGTTTGTCTTGGCTCAGGCAGGGATTTCCACTGAGGCAAGATGCACAGCAGGAGGTGAAGTGCGTGCGCACCGTCACAGACTCAACCCCCAGCCAGGATCACGTTTGTGTTGGGGGAGGAATGAGTGGGCAGCTGTTGCCGGAGGCACCAGGAGCTGCTCGAAATGAGCTGGGAGCTCCTGCAGCCTATGCCCTCACCCAGATCTCCACAGCAGCCACCTCCCTGCCGGGATCGCCCAGAGGTGGGGGCTATTTTTTCCCTGTTGGCACCCGGGATTCAGGTTTCGCACGGCCAATGCTGGGGGTGAGATTCGCCGTGGAAATGAGGTGCTTGCTCCCACTCCCAAAACCGAGGTCAAAGTGAGCACCCCTCACACTGCTGCTGCCACCGCCGTGGACTCCTTGCCAAGATGGCGCAGGGCTGGAAGCTGTTCCTTCTCTTGCACCACCAGGGTTCGGGATTTAGGCTACCCAGCAGTTATCTATGGAGTGAGCTTCTCTCTCCAAGTGCAGTTAAGCGTTCTTTACCTCTTCCCCAGAGACAGTACTATGAGCGTGTTCAGTCTCTCTGTCTCTTCCCTTTGTCTCTCGGGCTCTGCGCGCTTGCCCCGCGTTGGGCTGGGGCTGCCACCTCCCCTGCCTGTCTTGGGCTGGCCCGTTTTCCAATATCCCCAGTTCGCACTCACTCACTCAGGTATCCTTCAGGTTCTCTTCTTTCTGAAGTCGGTATTTTCTCCTTCCACTCTTGCAGATGAGATTAATGTCCTTCTCAGTTCGATTGATGGTGCAGACGAAGTTTACAGAGCTCCCTTCCTCTCCGCCATCTTGGCTCCTCCCCCCTGGAAAATTGACACCCTTTAAAAGAAAATTGATAAGCCAAATTTTTGGTTTTGTTTTCTGATCATTTTGATTTTTCTCAGGTTTCTTTTCTCTTTGTTCCTGATCATTCTAGACACTATTTCTTGTTTAATGTGAACAAATCAGTGAAGAGTTTATGAACTGTCCCAAAATTAATACACCAATGTACCTACTTCCCAGATATGAAATAAATATTAATCACTTATTAGAATTTACCTTTCATGCTCTTTTTCATTTATTAATTTCTCCTTAGTTGACAAAAGAAAAACATCATGAAATTTAGCATTACAGATTAGGTTGCCTGTAATTTATGTAAATGCATCCATACAGTATTCATTATTTTGTGATTGATTTCTCTCAATCAACCTTATGCTTGTGAAATTTATCTACATGGTTGTGTGTAGCACAGACTAATTCTGTTTTTGTCCTATGTAGCCCTGTACAATGAACATAGTTCTAGGATGGAAACGTTCTATATCTGGCAACAGTTGTGTTAGGCAACACCATTGGAGCAGATATTATTTTAATATTTGAATTCATCCTATTGCTGAAGACATTAGTTTTTTCTAAGTAGGTTATTATGAAGTGTAGTGCCAAATATATTTGCGTGCACATCTATTGGTTCATATATGTACTCATTTTTGTTACATGCATATCAAAACACCTGTATCTATGTAATATATCTCTATTGTCATATCTATAATTTTCTAAGGGAATGTGTCCAGTTAAATGGACAGTGTTAAAGGTTTTTAATAATTTACCTATACCAGGAGTCATGAAAGCTTTTGCTATTCCATAAGCATGTCAACCCTCAGCATTATCATTTATGTCGGGGTCTTTTTCCAACTTTTCCTATCCAGAGGTGATGCAGTGTCATCATATAATGGTTTATCTTGTATTTTCTTGATCATTACTGAGATTGAGCAGCTATTATATTCTATTATCTATTATAGAGCTGAATATCTAACTTTGTGAGAGACTTTAAAAATTGCATGTTTAATATTATTTTATTAACTTGCAGAAGTTAGATTATTCTTGCTCCAAAACCTTCTCTAGGTGTGCCTTCTGCAATAGTGATAGTGTTTTCACAGTCTTTTTCATATTCATGACCATTTGCATATGTATGTACTATTATTATCTCAGACAGAAAATTCAGATCAATATTGCTAGGAGTATTTTGGGTACACAAGCACGTCCTTTTCATTATCTTGAATATAAAGGTTGCTAATTCTATGCTTATGTATGATATTAAATTTTCAATTGAAATAGAAATTTCTTTGTTGTCAAGAAAGGACTATTCTAGTTCGAGAAAATAACTAACTAAAAATATGTTTAAAACACATACATAATTTGATCCCTAAATATATATAATTAATTTTTTAATCCAATAAAATAGTTATGCAAATTAAATGTAACTGCCAGCTTAACTGAGTGACCATTGAAGGAAGAAAGGCGATGGGAAAAAAACAACTATTTCAGATATAATTGTCTGTGAAACTGGAAAAATCGGAACACACCCTAATATTTTAGAAAGCAGGGCCAATGAATGGACAGAGCATAAGTCAGAGCTATGTATCAGGGCCACTGAAGCTGGCATATTCTTTTAGTTAAAATATATTAAAAATACACTTACTGAGATGCTGGGAGGCTCAGTCGGTTTTGCACCTGACTTTTGCTCAGGTCATGATCTGCCAGTTTCTGGGTTTGAGCCCCATGTTGGGCTTCGCACTGACAGCCTGGAGCCTGCTTCAGATTCTCTCTCTCTGCCCCTCCTCAGCTCATGCTCTCTCTCTCTCAAAAATAAATAAGTAACCTTAAAGAAAAAAATGCACTTACTAAACTTATCTCAACAAGAGGTAATAAAAGGAACAACTATTTGTAAAGAGTATATTGTGTTGAGACAGCTCAAATTTGTAGCTACACACAATTGTGCTGGAGACTGGATGTAAAATGTCTTAAATCCCTCCATTGACAAGCTTCCTTACGTTGGAAGATCAATTTCTTTCTATATAAATTAACTTCTTATATGTGTGATAGATAACGTATCAGTAATTCGTGTAGAATTTTGTGAAGATTAAATGATAAGTCTGGGTAAAATTCAAAGTGTATTGTCTGCTGCATAGTATCTGCTCAATAAATGTCAGCCATTATTAACTTAGTGTTTTTCCTACTGTGTTGTTGTCCTTTAATTTGAAGACATTCAGATCTGCAGCCATCAAAAAGGATTAAAAGAACAAGTGATTTCTAACACAGGCAAGTTATTTCGCAGAGAATGCTTTACACATCAGCCAAAATACGAGTTAGTTTTGAATTCCCTTACCTCTAATTTGCTAACACTGAATGTAGTTAACATAGTTCCATGCCAAATTATAGCATGGGAAAGAAAGCAAATAATATTTAAATTATTCAAATTTTTGAGTAAGTTAGCTAGCAATAATAACTCATTCTAGCTTCCTGATCAGTAACTGGAAAATAAAGGAACAGAAATGTAACAGTCAATGAATATTTTACAATTCATTTACATAAATGTTGGCAAAATAAATGATTTTTTTTAAAAATCACAGAACTGTAGATCTAGTAAAATATGCCACTCTTATTATTATCAATAAAACAGGTTCTAAAAATGTTGGCAGATCTATATAGCCATGTTAGTAGGATTCAGGCATTCATTTTTCTGCTTACATAAATATAACAAAGGTGGAAATACATATGTGTAAATATCCTAAAGTTTGTTTTTAAAGCATATATTGAGAAAAGGAATGATTTCTTGCACAATGGTAAACACACACAAAAAAACCTATATGCTCACATTACATATCTTTACAATTTATTATAAGCACATAAAATTTAGATTAAATTAAACATCAGAATCCTAGCGCTAATTCTGCTGGGGTTGGTTGTGTGGTAATGTTATACTGACAGAGGCTCACAAGGAACTGTGAATTTTAGAATTACTACAACTAGGGGTGCCTGGGTGGCTCAGTCGGTTAAGCGGCTGACTTCAGCTCAGGTCATGATCTCATGGTTAGTAGGTTCAAGCCCAGTGTCGGGTTCTGCGTTGACAGCTCAGGGCCTGGAACCTGTTTCAGATTCTGTGTCTCCCTCTCTCTATGCCCCTTCCCCACTCATGCTCTGTCTCCCTCTGTCTCAAAAGTAAATAACTATTAAAAAAATTTAGAATTGCCACAACTAGCCTTTTCTACAAGACTAACTGAATCAGGGGCTTCAGGAAAAAAAATCTAGTAGATTCCGGAAGACCACTATTAACTTTGTACTGAAATTATTGAGTTAAATTTGATGAAATTTTCAAATTATGCTTTGTCATTCTGTTTAAACAGGTAGTTTGGGTGTCTGCAAATATGTTTACAGTTATATTTTAAAAGTAACACATGGTAAACCACTTCTGAGTTCAAGATGGATTGAAAAACTTAAGTTAAAAAAATGAAGAAGTTAAAGCAAAATGAAAAGTAAGTGGACACAGAAGTTGCTGTCATTTATCATACCTTAATAGAAAAATTCTCTCTCTTGCAGAATTTAGCAGTCCATCATCTTCAGTGATCACCTTTGTGGTTGGAATGCAGGTAGCCACTTCGTTTCAGAATGACCACATCAATCACCTCTTAAAGATTTCTCGTCAGTGGAGTTAATAAGAATTGGGCACCTCACTTTATGATTTAGGAGAGGGGAAAGCAACTTCTGATAATACAGCAGTCAGAGACATTATGGGTGAATTACCGTTTTGCAGAAAATTTCAGAAAAAGTTAGAAAAAATGTCTTGATAAAAGCAGACTGACATATTAGTGACTATGGCTGGATATCAACTATTGTGAATTAAATGTGTTTGAGTTAAGCTCACATCAAGAGGCGTAGGAATGTTTATAGTACAGATGTTTGCTGAGTGAAGACACTTGGTCATTGCAGTTTAACTATTTGAAAATAATAATCTGCCTAATATCTACTGTACATATTGAAATAAAACAAAAATATAGAGTGTTTTGTAAAAACACTAAAATAAATAGACATATGCAAATTTAAACTGAGTAACATAATCCTATATCTACATAAAATTTTATGTATTCCTGTTTTCATAGAGGGTTAGCCAACAGAGTTTAAGTAAAGCATGATGAAAGTATAAAAGTTACAAAAAAGTAAATAAAAAGAGGTAATACAAGCTTTAAAAATTATGAAAAATAATGTTATATTTTATCTAATAAAAGCTATACTGTTAAAGAATACATGTATACATAAAAACTTTAAGGTCATTAAAATTATATTGAAACCTTAAATAGATAGAAGGAATATTTAGTTTAAATAAAATACAATGTAAGGGCACCTGGGTGACTTAGTTGGTTGGGCATCCAACTTTTGCTCAGGTCATGATCTCCCAGTTTAGGAGTTCAAGCCCTATAGCCACCTCTGTGCTGACAGCTCAGAGCCTGAAACCTGCTTCAGATTCTGTGTCTCCCTCTTTCTCTCTGTCCCTCCCTGCTTGTGTTCTCTCTCTCTCCCAAAGATAAGTAAACATTTTAAAAGATATAAATGCTAGTATATAAAGATCCCATAACTAGGAAATATACTGTTTTCAAAGTGGTTGTATTTTTTGGCACTAAAAGACCCCACTGACATAGGGTTTATAATAAACAAACAAACAAATAACTAAATAGTAACTTGTGTAAGGTCCTGATAAGTGCTGGGAAGAAAACTGAAAAAGAATAAAAATATATGGATGTTCATATGCATGCATATGTACATTTTTGCATATACAGTTGTATTTGTATATGCATGTTTGTGTACATGTTTGTACAGGTGCATATGTGTGTATGTATGCAACCAGTTTTAAAAGTAAATTTATTTCTGGGAGGAGTTAAGATGGTGGAGCAGCATGGAAACCCTGAGCTTGTCTCATCCCTGAAACTCAGCTAGATCAGCACCAAACCATTTGGACACCTAGGAAATTGATCTGAAGATTAACCCAGAAATCTAAGTAACTTGAGCCACAGGACTCAGTAGGTACATAGCGCAGAGAGGTGAACTGGGGACGAGAAAAACCATGGAGGGTAGTGAGCTGTTTTTGCAGAAAGAGGACGGAGAAAGGGAAAAGGCGAGAGTGCAGGACATCAGAATCATGCAGGAAAAGTACTCTCTCAAAAGTAGCTGAGGAGAGAGAGAAAAAGTGAAAACACCTACAGGGGATTAAATAAGAAATTTGCTCCTCAAAACCATTGACAGGAAGAAAAGAGAGGGTTTCAATACCACAAGGATTCTATAAACAGTGGAGTAGAGAGTCTGATATTTCAGAGCTCGCTGCCTAGTGGTGCTCTGGTGAGCAAGTAGTGTGAGTCCCCAGGAGCAGGCTGCGGGGTCTGAGCGGCCCATGTGCCGCATGGGGAGAAGAGGTTCCCTGGCTTGGAGTGCATTTGGTAGAGGCCACATGGCCTCCTCTCAGGCAAAGGTCCCAGCAGACCCTGGAGAGCACTCATGTTGCTAGTACTGGGACAAAGACCGGGGTGCAGTGAAACCTGGGTGGCTGTGTGCTGTGTTTTACCATAATCTCTGGCATGTCATAATCACAGGAACATTTTCTGGGGCAAGCAGGAGCCCAGCCATTGCTCAGCGAGACCCTCCCCAGAGAACCTTCGCTGGTCCAAGCCTAATCAGAGTGTAAAAGATCTGTATGCTGAAAACTATAGAAAACTTATGAAGGATATTGAAGAAGACAAAAAGAAATTGAAAAACATTCCATGCTCATGATTTGGAAGAACAAATATTGTTAAAATGATGATGTTAATCAAAGCAATCTACAAACGTAAGCAATCCCAATCAAAATAGCACCAGCACTCTTCACAGAGCGAGAATAAACAATCCTAAACCGTGTATGGAAACAAATGTGAGTAGCCAAAGTAATCCTGAAAAATAAACCCAAAGCTGTAGGCATCATGATTCTAGACTTCAAGATGTATTTCAAAGCTGTAATCATCAAGACAGTATGGTACTATCACAAAAACAGATACTTAGATCAATGGAACAGAATAGAGAACCCAGAAATGGACCCACAGATACATGGCTGACTAATCTTTGACAAAGCAGGAAAGAATGTCCAATGGAATAAAAAAAAAAAAAAAAAGTCTCTTTAGCAAATGTTGGGAAGACTGGACCACTTTCCTACACCATCCACAAAAATAAACTCAAAATGGATGAAACACCTAAATGTAAGACAGGAATCCATCAAAATCCTAGAGGAGAAAACAGGCAACAACTTCCTTCACTTCAGCTGCAGAAACTTCTCACTGGACATGTCTCCAGAGGCAAGAGAAACAAAAGTGAAAATGAACAATTGGAGCTCATCAAGAAAAAAAAGCTTCTGCAAAGCAAAGGAAATAATCAGCAAAACTAAAAGCCAACCAAAGGAATGGGAGAAGATATTTGCAAATACACATCAGATAAAGGGTTAGTATCCAAAATCTATGAAGAACGTAACAAATTCAACATCCCCAAAACAAATAATCCAGTGAAGAAATGAGCAGAAGACATAAATAGACACTTTTCCAAAGAAGACATTCATATGGCTAACAAAAACATGAAACGATGCTCAACATCACTCATCATCAGGGAAATACAAATCAAAACCACAATGAGATACCACCTCACACCTGTTGGAACGGCTACAATGAACAATTCAGGTGGCAACAAATGTTGGTGAAGAGGTGAACCCTTTTGCACTGCTGGTAGGAAAGCAAACTGGTGCAGGCACTGTGGAAAACAGTTGGAATTCCCTCAAAAAATTAAAAATAAGACTACCCTACAACCCAGCACTTGCACTACGAGGTATTTATCTAAGGGATCTCTAAGGTATGCTAACTCGAAAAGGCAAATGCACCCCAATGTTTATAGCAGCGCTATCAACAATAGCCAAAGTATGGAAGGAGCTGAAATGTCAAATGTCCATCGACAGATGAATGGAAGGTCGCTGGTGGGGTGTTGGTGGGAGAATGGGCTAATTGGGTGATGGACATTAAGGAGGGCACTTGGAATGAGCACTGAATGTTACATGTATCTGATAAATCACCAGATTCTTTTCCTAAAATCATGATTACACTATATGTTAAGTAACTTGGATTTAAATTTTAAAAAAGATAAAAGGGAAATAAAAGACCACAGAGAGTGCACAGTAAAGAGTCTGGAAAATCTAAAAGAATGCCTGACTGGAGCCTCAAAGAACAAAGGTGACTGGTATCTTTATTCCACCAACGTGGCTTTGCTGAAGGAAGCCCTTCTACTGCCTTCACCTATAAGACATGAAGGGAATCCTGGTTTTCAAAGGGAACGTTGAGAAATAAGGGCTAAAAACAGGGATAATTGGAGATTCCTCACAAAAAAAGGATGAGAGGATTAGTAGCTAAAATATGAAAAGGGCTTACACCCAAGAGACTCTCAGAATTTCCTGATGGGCTGAATGTTTCACTGAACTGGCGAGTTTCCAGACCTCTGTAAGTTCAACAGCTTTTAAATGAGAATTAGCACCAGGAAGTAAAGAGTGCTTGAAAGCTCAAGAAACACATAATTAGAGAAGACCTAAAAATTATGACTCAGTTGTATAATTTTTTGCCTAGCAAACGTTCATTCTCTGGGTTTTGACTTGATTTTCATAAAATCACTCCTTAAAAAACATAACATGGGGAACCTGGGCGGCTCAGGTGGTTGGATTTTGGCTCAGATCATGATCTCACGGTTTGTGAGCTTGAGCCCTGCATTGGGTTCTGTGCCGACAGCTCAGAGTCAGGAACCTGCTTGCAGTTCGGTGTCTCCTCTCTCTCTGCTTCTCCCCTGCTCACGCTCTATCTGTTTTTCTCTCTCTCAAAAATAAATAAACACTAAAAATGTTTACAAAATAACATAAATTTATTTTCAACAAGCTAATTTTCATAACAAAATCCATACTATGAATAGAGAGAAAATACATAAACAGAAGGTGAACATAAACATCTTCCTATTCTGACTCTCTACTTCAAGAACATTCTCCTTTTGTGATTACGTACAATATTAGAAGTCATACTGGCTCGCTACTTATAATCATATATTTTGAATGCCTGCCTGGTACTGTTTTCTCTATGGTCCATAATGGATTTAATTAACTTTATTTTATTTTTTATTTATTATTTTAAATAGTTTATTGTCAAATTGGTTTCCATATAACACCAAGTGCTCTTCCCCACAATAATTAACTTTATTTTAAAGTTGTCATCCTATTACTTCCAAAATATTTATATTTAATATGCATTATTTTAATTTTTATCCCATACATAAATATCAAGTGACATATTTTTCAGCCCTTGGTATTATGCTTACTGTATGATTCAAATACATTGAAACATCTTTATGTCATTAAATTCTTCTTGTAATGTAAAAGTGTCATTGCAAACATATTTCTAATAAGCTTTAAAGACTCTACTAAAACAATTGTTTGGTCATAGAGCCATTTAAAGAATATTATATAAATTATTATATATTTCCTTTCTGAAAAGACAGTAATTTAAGTTTTCTTAAAATTATGCATTTACTCTTACAAAATGTTTTATATTATTTTATTATTAAAATAATTTTATACATTCTTTTTCTTGTGTTTTATGTACTTTTCCACCAAAATTTAATGTATCAGTTAGAAGTGTGAAAAAATATGAAAGTAGTGCCTAAAACCATCATCGTTACCCAAAGGGAACATAACTCTGTGAAGACGATCCTGATCAAGATCGGATCTTACTACCACGACAAGCCTCCTTAGTACTGGCTGTAGGTCATTTCTCCTGTGAGCATGTAACCAGTGTTCTAATACTTTATCCCCTAGTGAGAGAGAATAATGGACTCTCAAAGATGACCATATCTCAATCTCTGGTACCTATGAAGATGTTACGTGACACAGCCAGGACGAGTTAAAATTGCAGAATGAATTAAGGTTCCTCATAATTGACCTTAAATGAAAAGATAATTCTGGATTATCCAGTTTGGCCCAATGTAATTACAAGGGTCCTTGTAAGTCAAAGAAGACAACAGAAATATCAGAGTCAGAGGAGCTGTGACAACACAAGCAGAAGTTGGAGAGAAGTAATCAGTGGTTTTGAAGATGCGGGAATGGTGGGGGAGAGGAGAGGGGGCAGGCCCAAGCCTAGGAATGCGAACTTTTCCCCCCAGCTACCAACAGTTAGGAAATGGCTACTCCCCTTGGTCCTCCAGAAGGAATGCAGCCATGCCCACAGCATTGATTTTAGCTCAGTGAGACCCATGTAAGACTCCTGACCTCCAGGACAGTAAGAGAATAAATAAATTTGTGTTGCTTTAAACCCCTAAATTTAAGATAATATTCTGCAGCACCATAGGAAACAAATACACATCTTGATTATTTTTATCTTTTTGAATTTTATATAAATGGAATAAAACAGTACGGACCTTTTGTATCTGGTTTCTTTTACACAGCATTATCATTTGTGATACTGATGCACGGGTTCTACTTTGTTCAATCCACTGCTGCTTAGTTTTCCATTACAGGAAAGCCAAGAGTATGTATCTCTTCCAGTGTTGCTGAACTTTGTAGGTGTTTCCAGTTTTGGACGATTATGAAGAATGCAACTTCAAACCTTATTACACATATATTTGATAGAGAATAAATAAATAGATAGATAGGCACAGATACATGGAGAAGTACACATTTATATATGCAGTATTTTTTTATATAGGAGTAGAATTTCTGGGTATTAACAGGCATACATTTAATTTAAGGGATACTGTCAAAATTTTTTCCAAATGGTTGTACCAGTTTACTCTCCCACAGCTAATATATTAAATCCTAGGTGCTCCACATCTTCAAATATGTAATATTGTCATTTATTTCTTCGCTTGCTTACTTGTTTATTTAATTTTAGACATTCCACTGTGAATGTGGTCGAATATAATAGTGGTTTTAATTTGCATGTGTCTGATCATTCTGTTTTGGCAAAGCCATATGTCCACTCTGGAAAAATTTCTTTCCAGATATTCATGCATTTTAAAAATGCACTGACCATTTAGAATAGCTATGTGATCCCCAAAATGAACTTAGGCTGCCTCCTTGAGTTCACCTCTCGCCTCACCCCTACCCGTGCTGTTATTCCCTGGCAACTGCTGATCATTTTCTTGTTCTTATTGTTTTACCTTTCCCAGAATAGACAGGGAGCCATCA
The DNA here is from genome assembly GCF_006229205.1 of Suricata suricatta. Classification (NCBI taxonomy): domain Eukaryota; kingdom Metazoa; phylum Chordata; class Mammalia; order Carnivora; family Herpestidae; genus Suricata; species Suricata suricatta. The sequence goes on along the minus strand of NC_043705.1, from coordinate 126,756,789 downwards.
CAATGTAGCTTTGTAAACCTGAATTCTTGCAATGCATTTGTCCTGTTATGTATATATTTTTTAGAGGGTGCATACCCATGTGAGGTGGGGAAGGGTAAAGGTAAAGTGAGAGGTACAAAGAGAATCTTAAAAAGGCTCCAGATCTAGCAAGGATCCTGAAGCAGCTTGCTAGCACAACCATGAGATCATGACCTGTGTCAAAATCAAGAGTTAGATACTAGGTGCCTAATCTACTGAGCCATCCAGGAGCCCGAGGTGTTATTATGTAAATTTTTATAACTGAATAGCATTCTTCTGTATGAACGTACTGCAGTTTTTCTGTTTACTTCTTGATACATATCTAGAGTGTTTTAGATTTTTGTCAATAGTGAATAAAGTTGTTATAAATACTTACACACAAGATTTTTTTTAATGAATTTGGATAAATAGGAATATAAATCTGAGTCACATGTATGTATTTAACTTTATGGGGATCTTCCAAACTGTTTTCCCAAAAGCATTGTATCATTTTCTATTTCCAACAGCAATATATGTGAGTTATCTATTATATTAGATATTTACTTACACCTTGGTTATCTCATGGTTACTTAAAATTGTATTTTCTTGGTAATGATACTGAGTGTCTTTCCATATGGTTATTTGCTATCATATATATTCTTTGGCAAAGAATCTTATTTGATCTTTTGTCTATTGTTTAAAAAATTGTGCCATTATTTCCTTATCATTGAATTTTAAGAATTCTTTATGCATATTTTGGGTGTAAGTCTCTTATCATAAATGCATTTTATAAATTTTAAGTACAATCCATTGTTTTTATTACCATTTAACAAGTCTTCAACAGAACAAAATTTTTGATTTTGATAAAGTCCAATGTATAAGTCTTTTCTTTTATAAAATGTGTCTTTGTATCATATCTAAAAATTCTTTCCAGATCCAAGATCATGCTATTTTTGTCCTATGTTTTCTTTTTCTATACATTTTATATTTTTTGTTTTATATTTATGTTTTTGCCTATTTTAAATTAGATTTTGTCTAATTTGTGATGTATGTATCAGAAATGATTGTTTTAATGATTATTCATTTATTTTGAGAGAGACAGAGAGGGAGAGCAGGCAGGAGAGGAGCAGAGAGTGAGAAAGAAATAGAATCCCAGGCAGGCTCCCTGCTGCCAGTGCAGAGCCTTACTCAGGGCTCGAACTCAAGAACCGTGAGATCATGACCTGAGCCAAAATCAAGAGTTAGACACTTAACTGACTGAGCCACCAAGGTGCCCCAGGAATCATTTTGTTGCATACAGGCATCCAGTTAGTTCCACATAATTTATCAGAAAGTCTGTTCATTCTCTGTTGATTTACTTTTGTACCTTTGTCTAACACAAACCAACTGTATCTCTGGCGATATGAGGATACTTCAGGGTTCTTAATTGTCTCTGATAACTAATAATTTTGCTTGCATTTTATACATTTCTGACCTATTTGGAAATATTCATTTGTGAAGTACCTATCCAAGTTTTTTTGCCCATTTGTTGATTAGATGATATATATTTTTTAAGATTTATTTAAATACTGTTAATATATAGCATAATATTGGTTTGAGGAGTAGAATTGAGCAGCTCATCAGATATTATGCTTTTTAAATGTACTTTCCTTAATGTTATGAATATTTAGGAATCTTATTTTTGGATAAATGCCTACTCTTTTTATCAAATACCTGTTAACTCTGATTTTTATTAATATATATTTATAAATTCCAGAAACTCATGCATTTAAAATGTAGTGACAACTAAAATCTGGTATACAATCTACCTTACTTTGTATTTTCATAATGTATTGTGCAGCCATTAGTAAAGAAGATAGCACATTTTACTATAATTATAGGTTTATGTGTCTTTCTGCTCCTACTCACTTGTAAGATTTCTAGGGGCAGAAACTCTATTTTATCTTTCTATCTCCAGAACATTGAAGAGTCTTTGTCATAGAATCTCCTATATAACTAGCTGTCCATCTCTATCTATCTATGTATCTATGTACTATATATGTAAGTCTCTATCTACCTTCCTCTATCTATCTATAATCTACCTACAGTTAATCATCTATCTACAGAGAGAAGCACTTATTTAATAATGCATTTCCTTCATGATTTTTTCCCATTCTCTTCACTACTCACTTACAGCAGGTTATTTTCAGAGGAACCCATTGTTATTTTTCTTTCTCTTTAAAGAAAAATAATAAATATAGAACTTTTCATTGGAAATGCTCCCAATAATCAGTGTACATTTATTACATGTACTCCCCTCTTTGATCACTGGTTATTAACAGAATAGGTTCATGTGTGTTTCTCCTTCAACCTATGTCCTTTTTATTTTCTAATGAGCCAGGACTTCAATATTGTGTTAAACAAAATGTATACCAACCTGATATAAGACATAATTTTCTGCAATTCATTTGACACTGCCAACCCTGTGCACCTTATGGTGTTTGCTCCTGGCTGTGGAAAAAAACATTTTAGGCCTTTAAGAGCCAATTTATTTTTGTTTTGATTGTGATGTATAAAACCATTTTTGTAGCATTAAAATGGAAAATTTAACAGGTTCCTAATAGCATATTTTCAAGAATATTCCCAATGCAGGCAAATGTTTTCCTTCTGCTTCCTTAGGACCTTGAAGCCCCAACTTAGGTAAACTTCCTTTGGTATAAATAAAGACCATAGAGAACCAACATTGCTTTTTGATCTTCCAGATATATGTTCTAAGAGGGCATAAATCCTTTAGAATTTGGGCTTAAAATGGTTTTGAAAAATTGGGAGAGGGATTCAGCACATTAAAGGAGTTTTCCCTACTATTTCATGTCCTTAAATTCATATATCACTTCTTCGGCATCGCTGGCTGTAAACCCTCTCACGACAACTGAAATATTGATAAACCATAGAATGTAGTCCGTTGTGTAAAGACAGGGCCTGTCTCCTGAATATATCTCTCTTGACTTGCTTGGAGGTAGCTTAGACTTCCCTTAGAGTGACAACAAGTCATCATGAAATAAAATTATTTACTAGTCAATTTAGTCATTATAAACTTAGGGGATATTTATTATGTTCATCCCAGCTCACTACTTCAGCTTCTTGTTCTCATTTTCTGATTATCAACAACAACAAATACAGGGCAATGAAATAATACAACTAAGCTATGAGACAAAATTGTAAGATTTATACAAGGGGTAGGATTTATGAGAAATCATGATGAGATTATCAAATCTCACATAACACTATTGTCAAGTGATGAACCGGCAGCATTTGACCAGTTCCCATGAAAGAAGGAAAAATGAGAAAATGTATATGATTTTCTGTCTTCACTAGACAATGAGTTAAATACCAAGAGAGATCAATGAAGTTCTGAAATAATTTTTAAGAAATGACACACTTTAAGGTGGGTGCAAAAGACACATGTAATGTACATGTTTTCATATGAGTTTTGTAAAAGAAAATCAATATCTATATATAATTTCCTTAGGAAAAATATGGAATAAAAATGCAATATTCCTAAATACAAAATGAGATAAAATATATTGAGTTTCTTTTTCAAAATAAAGAGATATAGTCTCCACAAGAAAAAAACTTTCCTCTTTTTCATGGATTCACTGAAGGTGGTTTTTACAAACTGTATATCCAATAGGCATAGAAAATGGCATCAGCTTCTAGCTTCCAAAATGATCTCCCTGCTTCTACTTTTGCCTGTTTATAGTCTCTGCCCATTAGCCAGTAATACTTTTGAAACTAATATAGATTATGTGACTTTTGTACTTGAAGCCCTCAAGGAGTTTATATCTCACTCAAAATAAAATTTAAGGTCTCCATTATGCTCTACAAGTCCCTACAGGATACAGCTATCTTCACATAATCAACTGTGACCTTTCCCTTCCCCTTCCTTGTTTGTTCACACACCTCTTCCAACCCTGGCTTCTTTGGTATTTTTTGACCCATCCAAACATACTCACTTCCTGCATCTCAGCACTTACTATTTCTCTGGCTAGAATTCCCCCTTCATTGATCTGTATAACTTGTTGCTTCCCTTTACTTAGGTATTTGTTCACATGTCTTCATACTTATCTAAAAACTATGTTGATTACTTCGGCTCAAATGACTCTTCCCCCAAACGATCTGTCCCATGATCATACTTTATATTCTTTATCAGACTTTGCATCACTGACAGGGCGTATATTAATTTGTTTCTTCTTCTTCTTTTTTTTCCTGAGCTTGAGGACTTTCTTTTGTTTGCCACTATTTACTCACACCTAGCATTTAGTAGATAAGTAATAAATATTTAACTTTGAAATAGAAAAAGAGATTAATGGCAATAAATGAAATGGGGTAGGTAAACAGTTCAAAGTTTCTAGGCACCAACAATCAAGAAATAATGTGTTCTACTTAATGTATTGTCTTTAGTATATGTGCTGCCCAAATGAGCACAAATTTATTATCTTTTAACATGTCTGACTACTGTAGAGAATGCCTACTACCAATAATAGACCTAAAAATCCATAAGTGCCTTTCACACAGGCTTAACCCTTGTAGGAGATATTTACTGTGGGTTTCATAATGAATATAGTAATTGCACCCCACCCTTAAAACTATGAGAAAATTTTGATAGTGGTAATGATAAAAGTAATGTTAGTAATATAATAAACATAGGTATAATTATTGAATATTTGTCATACACCAGAGAGTAATATTACACATACATATACACACATTGAATATATTATCTTGTTGTAAAATTCCCTCTTTGAAAAGCACTCTATACATTGTAAAGATGAGTAAATCCAGATTTGGGGAAATATAGAAATATGCTTAAGCTGTGTTCTATGTAACAGAAAATCCAGAAGCAAACCCAAGTCCACTTGACTCTAAAATATTAAAAACATAATCTCCAACAAGGCGATGTTTCTTAAATTGAGCCTCCATATGTAATAGCCATGATGATGAGGGCCTCTCCACCTCCTTCATGGAGAGAGGAACAATACAACTACCAAAAAATAATAGCTAATATTATTAAACACTTACTTCCCAGTTCTCATTCTAGGGATGTTTTCATTTATTATCTGTTTAACAAGATATAAGTGGTATGGAGAGATTATTATGTCCATTTTACACTTGAGGAATATATGATATTAAGTTATTTACACTTCTCTTGTAGTGCTCAGAAGTCCCAAATACCTCTCTGTACCCTCACTCTATAGCTGATTTATACTGAGGCAAACAGAGGGCTGTAACATCCTAGGAAGGTCACAGCAGGTGCCTAGCTGGGTGTTCTCATTCAACACTTCACAGGTATGTGCCTTTATGGGCTGAGACTGCTTTTGGAAAGAGTAGTCCAAGCAAAGTTGATTTTGTAGCCATCAAGAATAATGACTGCAGCAGCACTTAGTAACTAATGGTGCTGGGAACCTTTTCTCAACTTAATAGGAATGTCTAGTAGGCCGAAGAGGACTCATAGGTCCCTCTGGATAGACATGTTAAACATTATGACTGCCAGATATTGTTAGGTTTCTCTGACTGACATCTGGCTTATAGTTTTTCTTTCACTGACCCAGTCATATTTTCTCAGATCACTGTCCCACTTTCGTCTATTATTAAATAGAATCTAGGGAGGTACAGACTGTATATCTCTGTCTGCCTCTGTGATTTTTTCACTTATGAAAGTTGAGTTTTCCACTTTTTTTAAAATACTTATTTTTGAGAGAGTTAGACAGAGTGCAAACAGGGGAGGGGCAGAGAAGGAGGGAGACACAGAAACGCAAGCAGGTTTGTGGCTCTGAGTAGTCAGCACAGAGCCCAATATGGGGCTCAAACTCACAAACCAGGGTATCATGACCTGAACCAAAGTTGGACACATAAATGACTGAGCCACCCAGGCACCCCTGGAGTTTTCCATTTTTTACTCAAAGTGCTTCATGATGGTTTATTAAACAAGATATTAAATTAGTAACAAATTAAAATCTGCTTCACTTTATAATTATTTATGGCAGGTAGAGTGGTCATTTACAGTAGTAAAATATTTCACAATTCCTGCAAACTACACACACACACTCACACACACACGCACACACACACACACACACAGTATGTATGCTTTTACATGTTTACCAATCAACCCTTCAAAGACAACAGATGTGATTTGTAGTCTTTACTAATTTTCATGATATAAAACCCCTGCCATGGACAATTTCAAACTTCTGTGCTAATTTTCTAACATTACCATAACAAAGTACCACAAACTAGGCAGTTTAAACAAAGAACAGTTATTGGGTCATACTTCTAGAGGATAGATGTCTAAAATCAAGCTGTCGGTAGGGTTGATTTTTTTGAAGGCTGTGAGGGGAGTGTCTATGCCAAGCCTCTCTTCTTGACTATTAGATGGCTGTCTTCTCTAAGTCTCCTCACATCATCTTCCTCTGTATGTGTCTGTGTTCACCTTTCCTTTTCTTTTACTTTAGAGTTTATTTATCTTGAGAGGGAGAGGAAAGAGAGAGAGAGAGAGAGAGAGAGAGAGAGAGAGAGAGAGTGCAGGAGACGGGCAGAGAGAGAGAGGGAGAGAGAGAATCCCAAGCAGACTCCATGTTCAGCACAGAGCCAGACACGGGGCTCAATTCCATGAAGTTTGAGATCAAGACCTGAACCAAAATTAAGAGTTGGACACTCAACCAACTGAGCCACCCACATTCCCCTCTAGTTTCCCCCTTCTGTTAAAATACCAATCATATTGGGTTAAGGATCACCCTAATGACTTCTTTTCAACTTGATTACTTCTGTACTTATTACTAAATGGTGCCCCTATTACTAAACTCAGTCATAGTCACATTTTAAATTACAAGGTGTTAGGACTTCAACACATGAGTTTTGGGTGGATGCAATCCAACCTATAACACTACCCATGTGATATTACTGAATACAGATTTAGGAAGAGACTAATAGTAATACATTATATAGTTTTCCCACCATACACATACAGTAGACAAAAATGATCTCAAGAGAATAGATAATAGTAAAACTTCAAAAAATAATTAGAAAGCAATGGGTTGTATT